>NC_091377.1:14676858-14829451 GCF_038502225.1 Cherax quadricarinatus | reverse complement strand
TTTTATATCATTCCAGTACATGAAGACGCAAGGTTTGACAATCGTCTATCTGGCAAAGATTACATTTCGTTTGGTCTACATCTGGTGGTGGTGATTTAACCTGCCAAAGATACCTGTAACCCAGCCGGAGCCGGGAAGTAGTGACAGCCGGAGCCGGGAAGTAGTGACATCAAAGAGTCTGCTTATTTAGTTGGATGCACCATAGACATGTGGCTCCTCCTGCATGATAGAATGATGACATATAGACTGACTGGTGTCAATCTCCCTCAGTCTTAAGTCAGTAAAGATCATTTTAAGTTCTTTTCGTATTATTGTTCTCAAACTGCTAACTGACAACCCTCTCTGAAGACATATAACTTGGCCAGTTCATCAGTTCTATCATTCTTCTGAAAACCAATGTGAGATGGAATACAGAAGTTTACGTCTAATATTAAATATATTTGATTTAAGGATACTTCGTAAGGAAATTTGCAGAACTTTGAAAAATATTGACTCAAGCATAAACAATAAGCTTTAGTTCACGTTTGATGACTGAATATTGATATTTGACAACTTGACTGAGCTATGAAGCTGTGACATTTTGACAACCAGCACAACTGCTGTTATGACTAAGTCAGCACTGCTGTGTCATGACTGTGTCAGCACTGTTGTGTCATGACTGTGTCAGCACTGTTGTGTCATGACTGTGTCAGCACTGTTGTGTCATGACTGTCAGCACTGTTGTGGCATGACTGTCAGCACTGTTGTGGCATGACTGCCAGCACTGTTGTGGCATGACTGCCAGCACTGTTGTGGCATGACTGTCAGCACTGTTGTGGCATGACTGTCAGCACTGTTGTGGCATGACTGCCAGCACTGTTGTGGCATGACTGCCAGCACTGTTGTGGCATGACTGTCAGCACTGTTGTGGCATGACTGCCAGCACTGTTGTGGCATGACTGTCAGCACTGTTGTGTAATAACTATGTCGGCACTGCTGTGTCATAGCGGTGTCAGTACTGTTTTGGTATGACTGTCAGCACTGCTATGTCATGATTGTGTCAACACTGCTGTGTCATGATTATGTCAGCACTGTGTCACGATGCCTAAAATTGTAATGATACAAATAAGGTACATTTGAACCTTATATGTATCATTACAGTTTTATGTATCGTTGTGCATAGAAACACTAGACAAAGATCACACCATAAATACATACATCACACTGTTATACATAGAAACACTAGACAAAGATCATACCATAAATACATACATCACACTGTTATACATAGAAACACTAGACAAAGATCATACCATAAATACATACATCACACTGTTATACATAGAAACACTAGACAAAGATCATACCATAAATACATACATCACACTGTTATACATAGAAACACTAGACAAAGATCATACCATAAATACATACATCACACTGTTATACATAGAAACACTAGACAAAGATCATACCATAAATACATACATCACACTGTTATACATAGAAACACTAGACAAAGATCACACCATAAATACATACATCACTCTGTTATACATAGAAACACTAGACAAAGATCACACCATAAATACATACATCACACTGTTATACATAGAAACATAGAAACACTAGACAAAGATCACACCATAAATACATACATCACACTGTTATACATAGAAACACTAGACAAAGATCACACCATAAATACATACATCACTCTGTTATACATAGAAACACTAGACAAAGATCATACCATAAATACATACATCACTCTGTTATACATAGAAACACTAGACAAAGATCATACCATAAATACATACATCACACTGTTATACATAGAAACACTAGACAAAGATCACACCATAAATACATACATCACTCTGTTATACATAGAAACACTAGACAAAGATCACACCATAAATACATACATCACTCTGTTATACATAGAAACACTAGACAAAGATCACACCATAAATACATACATCACACTGTTATACATAGAAACACTAGACAAAGATCACACCATAAATACATACATCACACTGTTATACATAGAAACACTAGACAAAGATCATACCATAAATACATACATCACACTGTTATACATAGAAACACCATAAATGCTTCGCTCATATACAAACAAACAAACACACACACACACACACAATATATATATACATATACCACCAGTCCGATAATATTCTTCTTTGCAAATATACAGGGTCTAAAGCCAGCAACAAACAACAAAATACCTTTCATCCGTGGACTGCTTGCAGAGGCAAAGGCAATGTTCGCGGCTTTCACTGAGACCCACATAAAGGATCACTTGGACAACGAAATATGGATCCCAGGTTACAACCTATACAGATGTGACAGAGTGAACAGGCAAAAGGGGGGGGGTTGGCCTGTACATTGCAGAGTCACTTGTTTGCACAGAACTGCTTAATGCCTCAAATGACGTAGTGGAAGTTTTAGCAGTAAAGGTCGAGAACCAAAACCTAGTCATTGTGGTAGTCTACAAGCCTCCGGATGCAACATCCCAGCAATTCCAGGAACAGCTGTTAAAAATTGACCACTGTCTGGAAAATCTTCCAGCTCCTGCACCCAACATCTTGCTCCTGGGGGATTTCAACTTAAGGCACCTAAAATGGAGGAATATAGCAAATAATATTGTTGCAGTAATAACACCAGGAGGCAGCTCTGATGAAAACTCACACTCACACGAGCTTTTAAATCTCTGCACAAAATTCAATTTAAACCAGCAAATAATAGAGCCTACTAGACTGGAGAATACACTAGACCTCATCTTCACTAACAATGATGATCTGATAAGAAATGTCACCATATCAAAAACAATATACTCAGATCACAACATAATTGAGGTTCAGACATGTATGCGTGGAGCCCCAGACCGACAAAATGAGACTAGTCACGAGGGAGCATTCACCAAATTCAACTTCAATAACAAAAACATAAAGTGGGACCAAGTAAACCAAGTCCTAACCGATATAAGCTGGGAAGATATACTAAGCAACACAGACCCAAACTTATGCCTAGAACAGATTAACTCGGTGGCACTCGATGTATGCACAAGGCTTATTCCTCTAAGAAAAAGGAGGAGTAGATGTAAAATAGAAAGAGACAGGCGCTCCCTTTACAGGCGACGGAAAAGAATAACAGAGCGGCTAAAAGAGGTCAATATATCTGAAATGCGCAGGGAGACACTGGTCAGAGAAATAACAAGCATCGAACTTAAGCTAAAAGAATCCTTTAGGAGTCAGGAATCGCGGGAAGAACTAAAAGCCATAAATGAAATCGAAAGAAACCCAAAGTATTTCTTCTCCTATGCCAAATCAAAATCGAGAACAACGTCCAGTATTGGGCCCCTACTTAAACAAGATGGGTCCTACACAGATGACAGCAAGGAAATGAGTGAGCTACTCAAGTCCCAATATGACTCAGTTTTTAGCAAGCCGCTGACCAGACTGAGAGTCGAAGATCAAAATGAATTTTTTATGAGAGAGCCACAAAATTTGATTAACACAAGCCTATCCGATGTTATCCTGACGCCAAATGACTTCGAACAGGCGATAAATGACATGCCCATGCACTCTGCCCCAGGGCCAGACTCATGGAACTCTGTGTTCATCAAGAACTGCAAGAAGCCCCTATCACGAGCCTTTTCCATCCTATGGAGAGGGAGCATGGACACGGGGGTCGTCCCTCAGTTACTAAAAACAACAGACATAACCCCACTCCACAAAGGGGGCAGTAAAGCAACAGCAAAGAACTACAGACCAATAGCACTAACATCCCATATCATAAAAATCTTTGAAAGGGTCCTAAGAAGCAAGATCACCACCCATCTAGAAACCCATCAGTTACACAACCCAGGGCAACATGGGTTTAGAACAGGTCGCTCCTGTCTGTCTCAACTACTGGATCACTACGACAAGGTCCTAAATGCACTAGAAGACCAAAAGAATGCAGATGTAATATATACAGACTTTGCAAAAGCCTTCGACAAGTGTGACCATGGCGTAATAGCGCACAAAATGCGCGCTAAAGGAATAACAGGAAAAGTCGGTCGATGGATCTATAATTTCCTCACTAACAGAACACAGAGAGTAGTCGTCAACAGAGTAAAGTCCGAGGCAGCTACGGTGAAAAGCTCTTTTCCACAAGGCACAGTACTAGCTCCCATCTTGTTCCTCATCCTCATATCCGACATAGACAAGGATGTCAGCCACAGCACCGTGTCTTCCTTTGCAGATGACACCCGAATCTGCATGACAGTGTCTTCCATTGCAGACACTGCAAGGCTCCAGGCGGACATCAACCAAATCTTTCAGTGGGCTGCAGAAAACAATATGAAGTTCAACGATGAGAAATTTCAATTACTCAGATATGGTAAACATGAGGAAATTAAATCTTCATCAGAGTACAAAACAAATTCTGGCCACAAAATAGAGCGAAACACCAACGTCAAAGACCTGGGAGTGATTATGTCGGAGGATCTCACCTTCAAGGACCATAACATTGTATCAATCGCAGCTGCTAGAAAAATGACAGGATGGATAATGAGAACCTTCAAAACTAGGGAGGCCAAGCCCATGATGACACTCTTCAGGTCACTTGTTCTATCTAGGCTGGAATATTGCTGCACTCTAACAGCACCTTTCAAGGCAGGTGAAATTGCCGACCTAGAAAATGTACAGAGAACTTTCACGGCGCGCATAAAGGAGATAAAACACCTCAATTACTGGGAGCGCTTGAGGTTTCTAAACCTGTATTCCCTGGAACGCAGGAGGGAGAGATACATGATTATATACACCTGGAAAATCCTAGAGGGACTAGTACCGAACTTGCACACGAAAATCACTCACTACGAAAGCAAAAGACTTGGCAGACGATGCACCATCCCCCCAATGAAAAGCAGGGGTGTCACTAGCACGTTAAGAGACCATACAATAAGTGTCAGGGGCCCGAGACTGTTCAACTGCCTCCCAGCACACATAAGGGGGATTACCAACAGACCCCTGAAAGTCTTCAAGCTGGCACTGGACAAGCACCTAAAGTCAGTTCCGGATCAGCCGGGCTGTGGCTCGTACGTTGGTTTGCGTGCAGCCAGCAGCAACAGCCTGGTTGATCAGGCGCTGATCCACCAGGAGGCCTGGTCACAGACCGGGCCGCGGGGGCGTTGACCCTCGAAACTCTCTCCAGGTAAACTCCAGGTAATATATATATATATATATATATATATATATATATATATATATATATATATATATATATATATATATATATATATATATATATATATATATATATATATATATACAATTTAAATTAAGGAATTAAATACTATGATATACAAATAGAAGGATAAAATTTAAAATAATTGGCCTCACCATGGTGGTGTAACCGGACGGTACGAGTCTACCCGGGTGGATGTGTTTACACAGCACAGATTTCTGTGTGTCCCTCTCTGTAATCACATCTGTCTGTATATAATGATATTAAAACATTTATTGTAATATCATATATGAGTAATGTTCCATGGGAGGCTACATTTGAAGAGTTAAGTTCCTCTTTGAAGAAATGCTGTGTTTGGGGTTCACAGCTCTCAACATCCCCCTCAAATGCTGTGTTCGGGGTTCACAGCTCTCAACATCCCCCTCAAATGCTGTGTTTGGGGTTCACAGCTCTCAACGTCCCCCTCAAATGCTGTGTTTGGGGTTCACAGCTCTCAACGTCCCCCTCAAATGCTGTGTTTGGGGTTCACAGCTCTCAACATCCCCCTCAAATGCTGTGTTCGGGGTTCACAGCTCTCAACATCCCCCTCAAATGCTGTGTTCGGGGTTCACAGCTCTCAACATCCCCCTCAAATGCTGTGTTTGGGGTTCACAGCTCTCAACGTCCCCCTCAAATGCTGTGTTTGGGGTTCACAGCTCTCAACGTCCCCCTCAAATGCTGTGTTTGGGGTTCACAGCTCTCAACATCCCCCTCAAATGCTGTGTTCGGGGTTCACAGCTCTCAACATCCCCCTCAAATGCTGTGTTCGGGGTTCACAGCTCTCAACATCCCCCTCAAATGCTGTGTTCGGGGTTCACAGCTCTCAACATCCCCCTCAAATGCTGTGTTCGGGGTTCACAGCTCTCAACATCCCCCTCAAATGCTGTGTTCGGGGTTCACAGCTCTCAACATCCCCCTCAAATGCTGTGTTTGGGGTTCACAGCTCTCAACGTCCCCCTCAAATGTACTATGATAGTTTTTTTTTTCTTTTTATAATGCGAAGCCAAGTGAATGAGTGCAATGCACATTATTACACATTGTTAAAGAGTGTTGAGTGAGTGTTAGAGTGCAGAAAGTATTCTTTAACAATGTGTAATAATGCAGAGTGTGTGGGGGTAGTACAGAGTACATTAGCACACAGTGTCCCAGAGTGCAGAGATTGAGCAAGTCACTAATCGGAACATTGTTCCATTAAAAGGCTGTCCTACAAAGAATGTTTTATCCTCACTCTTTTACATAGCACACAGCATCAACTAATTTAATATAGCAAAGGAAGTTATGTGAGTAATTATCATAATCATAACGAGAAAGCACAATATTACTGGGAAATAATGTCTTGACCTTAACCAACACTATTATTATTCACATGTTCAACACTCACTTCTCTATATCACCTGAGATCAACTACAGCCCAGTTAGAAATAACTGATTTTCATAACCAATATGTTAAAATTATGGTATATAATAGTCTTTCCTTTATGTTTATTTAAGTAGTTGTAGATAACATGTCCGAGCAAACATTCTCAACAAGTCAAAGATATGATACAGGATTACCGATGACAATTTGTACACGATTTCGCTGTTAGAAATTACAAAATTTGTTCCTAACGTCTTAATTAAACTTGTTTAAAAAAAGACACTGCAAAAATTGGTAATGAAAACTATTATCTAAATGAAAAATAAATTGTTTATTTACTTTTATACTATATATTTTAAGCCCCTGAAAGCCGACTACAGCTTATCCAGCGAAGTTTTTTTTTTTTACATATAAATGGAAAATTATAGAAAATTGATGTATGAAACAGAGTTGTTTATACTCAGGGTCGATACTTCACCTGTAGTTCACATCACACCTTCACCTGTAATGAACCTAGCATGTTCACCTGTAATTTGTCCTTACATCTTCACCTGTAATTCGTCTTGTGTATGCCCCTGTAGTTCACCTACACCTTCATCTGTAATTCGCCTTTACACCTTCACCTGTAAATCGTAAAAGAAGCAAAAGGCACGATACAGTCACTGGAACAATTTACAAAAACCCCCACATAGAAGAACCTTATGACATTTGATGTGGGAAGGAAGGTTGCTGTTACCCTTGATGTGGGAAGGAAGGTTGCTGTTACATTTGATGTGGGAAGGAAGGTTGCTGTTAACCTTGATGTGGGAAGGAAGGTTGCTGTTAACCTTGATGTGGGAAGGAAGGTTGCTGTTACCCTTGATGTGGGAAGGAAGGTTGCTGTTACCCTTGATGTGGGAAGGAAGGTTGCTGTTACCCTTTATGTGGGAAGGAAGGTTGCTGTTACCCTTGATGTGGGAAGGAAGGTTGCTGTTACATTTGATGTGGGAAGGAAGGTTGCTGTTACATTTGATGTGGGAAGGAAGGTTGCTGTTACCCTTGATGTGGGAAGGAAGGTTGCTGTTACCCTTGATGTGGGAAGGAAGGTTGCTGTTACATTTGATGTGGGAAGGAAGGTTGCTGTTACATTTGATGTGGGAAGGAAGGTTGCTGTTACCCTTGATGTGGGAAGGAAGGTTGCTGTTACATTTGATGTGGGAAGGAAGGTTGCTGTTACATTTGATGTGGGAAGGAAGGTTGCTGTTACATTTGATGTGGGAAGGAAGGTTGCTGTTACCCTTGATGTGGGAAGGAAGGTTGCTGTTACCCTTGATGTGGGAAGGAAGGTTGCTGTTACATTTGATGTGGGAAGGAAGGTTGCTGTTACATTTGATGTGGGAAGGAAGGTTGCTGTTACCCTTGATGTGGGAAGGAAGGTTACCATTACCCTTGATGTGGGAAGGAAGGTTGCTGTTACATTTGATGTGGGAAGGAAGGTTGCTGTTACATTTGATGTGGGAAGGAAGGTTACTGTTACCCTTGATGTGGAAAGGAAGGTTGCTGTTACATTTGATGTGGGAAGGAAGGTTGCTGTTACATTTGATGTGGGAAGGAAGGTTGCTGTTACATTTGATGTGGGAAGGAAGGTTGCTGTTACCCTTGATGTGGGAAGGAAGGTTGCTGTTACATTTGATGTGGGAAGGAAGGTTGCTGTTACATTTGATGTGGGAAGGAAGGTTGCTGTTACATTTGATGTGGGAAGGAAGGTTGCTGTTACCCTTGATGTGGGAAGGAAGGTTGCTGTTACCCTTGATGTGGGAAGGAAGGTTGCTGTTACCCTTGATGTGGGAAGGAAGGTTGCTGTTACATTTGATGTGGGAAGGAAGGTTGCTGTTACATTTGATGTCTGAAGGAAAGTTTCTGTTACCCTTGATGTGGGAAGGAAGGTTGCTGTTAACCTTGATGTGGGATGGAAGGTTGCTGTTAACCTTGACGTGGGAAGGAAGGTTGCTGTTACATTTGATGTAGGAAGGAAGGTTGCTGTTACATTTGATGTGGGAAGGAAGGTTACTGTTACATTTGATGTGGGAAGGAAGGTTGCTGTTAACCTTGATGTGGGAAGGAAGGTTGCTGTTAACCTTGATGTGGGAAGGAAGGTTGCTGTTACCCTTGATGTGGGAAGGAAGGTTGCTGTTACCCTTGATGTGGGAAGGAAGGTTGCTGTTACCCTTTATGTGGGAAGGAAGGTTGCTGTTACCCTTTATGTGGGAAGGAAGGTTGCTGTTACCCTTGATTTGGGAAGGAAGGTTGCTGTTACCCTTGATGTGGAAAGGAAGGTTGCTGTTACCCTTGATGTGGAAAGGAAGGATGCTGTTACCCTTGATGTGGGAAGGAAGGTTGCTGTTACATTTGATGTGGGAAGGAAGGTTGCTGTTACCCTTGATGTGGGAAGGAAGGTTGCTGTTACCCTTGATGTGGGAAGGAAGGTTGCTGTTACATTTGATGTGGGAAGGAAGGTTGCTGTTACATTTGATGTGGGAAGGAAGGTTGCTGTTACATTTGATGTGGGAAGGAAGGTTGCTGTTACCCTTGATGTGGGAAGGAAGGTTGCTGTTACCCTTGATGTGGGAAGGAAGGTTGCTGTTAACCTTGATGTGGGAAGGAAGGTTGCTGTTACCCTTGATGTGGGATGGAAGGTTGCTGTTAACCTTGATGTGGGAAGGAAGGTTGCTGTTACCCTTGATGTGGGAAGGAAGGTTGCTGTTAACCTTGATGTGAGAAGGAAGGTTGCTGTTACCCTTGATGTGGGAAGGAAGGTTGCTGTTACCCTTGATGTGGGAAGGAAGGTTGCTGTTACCCTTGATGTGGGAAGGAAGGTTGCTGTTAACCTTGATGTGAGAAGGAAGGTTGCTGTTACCCTTGATGTGGGAAGGAAGGTTGCTGTTACCCTTGATGTGGGAAGGAAGGTTGCTGTTACCCTTCATGTGGGAAGGAAGGTTGCTGTTAACCTTGATGTGAGAAGGAAGGTTGCTGTTAACCTTGATGTGGGAAGGAAGGTTGCTGTTACCCTTGATGTGGGAAGGAAGGTTGCTGTTACCCTTTATGTGGGAAGGAAGGTTGCTGTTACCCTTTATGTGGGATGGAAGGTTGCTGTTACCCTTTATGTGGGATGGAAGGTTTCTGTTACCCTTTATGTGGGAAGGAAGGTTGCTGTTACCCTTTATGTGGGAAGGAAGGTTGCTGTTACCCTTGATGTGGAAAGGAAGGTTGCTGTTACCCTTTATGTGGGATGGAAGGTTGCTGTTACCCTTTATGTGGGATGGAAGGTTGCTGTTACCCTTTATGTGGGAAGGAAGGTTGCTGTTACCCTTGATGTGGGAAGGAAGGTTGCTGTTACCCTTGATGTGGAAAGGAAGGTTGCTGTTACCCTTGAGGGGGAAAGGAAGGTTGCTGTTACCCTTGATGTGGGAAGGAAGGTTGCTGTTACCCTTGATGTGGGAAGGAAGGTTGCTGTTAACCTTGATGTGGGAAGGAAGGTTGCTGTTAACCTTGATGTGGGAAGGAAGGTTGCTGTTACCCTTCATGTGGGAAGGAAGGTGTTACCCTTGATGTGGGAAGGAAGGTTGCTGTTAACCTTGATGTGGGAAGGAAGGTTGCTGTTAACCTTGATGTGGGAAGGAAGGTTGCTGTTAACCTTGATGTGGGAAGGAAGGTTGCTGTTAACCTTGATGTGGGAAGGAAGGTTGCTGTTACCCTTGATGTGGGAAGGAAGGTTGCTGTTACCCTTGATGTGGGAAGGAAGGCTGCTGTTAACCTTGATGTGGGAAGGAAGGTTGCTGTTAACCTTGATGTGGGAAGGAAGGTTGCTGTTAACCTTGATGTGGGAAGGAAGGTTGCTGTTAACCTTGATGTGGGAAGGAAGGTTGCTGTTAACCTTGATGTGGGAAGGAAGGTTGCTGTTAACCTTGATGTGGGAAGGAAGGTTGCTGTTAACCTTGATGTGGGAAGGAAGGTTGCTGTTAACCTTGATGTGGGAAGGAAGGTTGCTGTTAACCTTGATGTGGGAAGGAAGGTTGCTGTTAACCTTGATGTGGGAAGGAAGGTTGCTGTTACCCTTGATGTGGGAAGGAAGGCTGCTGTTAACCTTGATGTGGGAAGGAAGGTTGCTGTTAACCTTGATGTGGGAAGGAAGGTTGCTGTTAACCTTGATGTGGGAAGGAAGGTTGCTGTTACCCTTGATGTGGGAAGGAAGGCTGCTGTTAACCTTGATGTGGGAAGGAAGGTTGCTGTTAACCTTGATGTGGGAAGGAAGGTTGCTGTTAACCTTGATGTGGGAAGGAAGGTTGCTGTTACCCTTGATGTGGGAAGGAAGGTGTTACCCTTGATGTGGGAAGGAAGGTTGCTGTTAACCTTGATGTGGGAAGGAAGGTTGCTGTTAACCTTGATGTGGGAAGGAAGGTTGCTGTTACCCTTGATGTGGGAAGGAAGGCTGCTGTTAACCTTGATGTGGGAAGGAAGGTTGCTGTTAACCTTGATGTGGGAAGGAAGGTTTCTGTTAACCTTGATGTGGGAAGGAAGGTTGCTGTTACCCTTGATGTGGGAAGGAAGGCTGCTGTTAACCTTGATGTGGGAAGGAAGGTTGCTGTTAACCTTGATGTGGGAAGGAAGGTTGCTGTTAACCTTGATGTGGGAAGGAAGGTTGCTCTTACCCTTGATGTGGGAAGGAAGGCTGCTGTTAACCTTGATGTGGGAAGGAAGGTTGCTGTTAACCTTGATGTGGGAAGGAAGGTTGCTGTTAACCTTGATGTGGGAAGGAAGGTTGCTGTTAACCTTGATGTGGGAAGGAAGGCTGCTGTTAACCTTGATGTGGGAAGGAAGGTTGCTGTTACCCTTCATGTGGGAAGGAAGGTTGCTGTTACCCTTCATGTGGGAAGGAAGATTGTTGTTACCCTTGATGTGGGAAGGAAGGTTGCTGTTATCCTTGATGTGGGAAGGGAGGTTCCTGTTACCCTTGATGTGGGAAGAAAGGTTGCTGTTAACCTTGATGTGGGAAGGAAGGTTGCTGTTACCCTTTATGTGGGATGGAAGGTTGCTGTTACCCTTTATGTGGGAAGGAAGGTTGCTGTTACCCTCCATGTGGGAAGGAAGGTTGCTGTTACCCTTGATGTGGGAAGGAAGATTGTTGTTACCCTTGATGTGGAAAGGAAGGTTGCTGTTACCCTTGATGTGGGAAGGAAGGTTGCTGTTACCCTTGATGTGGGAAGGAAGGTTGCTGTTACCCTTGATGTGGAAAGGAAGGTTGCTGTTACCCTTGAGGGGGAAAGGAAGGTTGCTGTTACCCTTGATGTGGGAAGGAAGGTTGCTGTTACCCTTGATGTGGGAAGGAAGGTTGCTGTTAACCTTGATGTGGGAAGGAAGGTTGCTGTTAACCTTGATGTGGGAAGGAAGGTTGCTGTTACCCTTCATGTGGGAAGGAAGGTGTTACCCTTGATGTGGGAAGGAAGGTTGCTGTTAACCTTTATGTGGGAAGGAAGGTTGCTGTTAACCTTGATGTGGGAAGGAAGGTTGTTGTTACCCTTGATGTGGGAAGGAAGGCTGCTGTTAACCTTGATGTGGGAAGGAAGGTTGCTGTTAACCTTGATGTGGGAAGGAAGGTTGCTGTTAACCTTGATGTGGGAAGGAAGGTTGCTGTTACCCTTGATGTGGGAAGGAAGGCTGCTGTTAACCTTGATGTGGGAAGGAAGGTTGCTGTTAACCTTGATGTGGGAAGGAAGGTTGCTGTTAACCTTGATGTGGGAAGGAAGGTTGCTGTTACCCTTGATGTGGGAAGGAAGGCTGCTGTTAACCTTGATGTGGGAAGGAAGGTTGCTGTTAACCTTGATGTGGGAAGGAAGGTTGCTGTTAACCTTGATGTGGGAAGGAAGGTTGCTGTTACCCTTCATGTGGGAAGGAAGGTTGCTGTTACCCTTCATGTGGGAAGGAAGGTTGTTGTTACCCTTGATGTGGGAAGGAAGGTTGCTGTTATCCTTGATGTGGGAAGGGAGGTTCCTGTTACCCTTGATGTGGGAAGAAAGGTTGCTGTTACCCTTCATGTGGGAAGAAAGGTTGCTGGTACCCTTGATGTGGGAAGGGAGGTTGCTGTTACCCTTGATGTGGGAAGAAAGGTTGCTGGTACCCTTGATGTGGGAAGGGAGGTTGCTGTTACCCTTCATGTGGGGAGAAAGGTTGCTGGTACCCTTGATGTGGGAAGGGAGGTTGCTGTTACCCTTCATGTGGGGAGAAAGGTTGCTGGTACCCTTGATGTGGGGAGAAAGGTTGCTGGTACCCTTGATGTGGGAAGGGAGGTTGCTGTTACCCTTCATGTGGGGAGAAAGGTTGCTGGTACCCTTCATGTGGGAAGAAAGGTTGCTGGTACCCTTGATGTGGGAAGGGAGGTTGCTGTTACCCTTGATGTGGGAAGGCAGGTTCCTGTTACCCTTGATGTGGGAAGGGAGGTTGCTCTTACATATAATGTGGGAAGGGAGGTTCTGTTACCCTTGATGTGGGAAGGCAGGTTCCTGTTACCCTTGATGTGGGAAGGGAGGTTGCTCTTACATATAATGTGGGAAGGGAGGTTCTGTTACCCTTGATGTGGGAAGGGAGGTTGCTCTTACATATAATGTGGGAAGGGAGGTTGCTCTTACATATAATGTGGGAAGGGAGCTTGCTCTTACATACAGTGTGGGAAGGGAGGTTGCTCTTACATATAATGTGGGAAACGAGGTTGCTCTTACATATAATGTGGGAAGGGAGGTTCTGTTACCCTTGATGTGGGAAGGGAGGTTGCTCTTACATATAATGTGGGAAGGGAGGTTGCTCTTACATATAATGTGGGAAACGAGGTTGCTCTTACATATAATGTGGGAAGGGAGGTTGCTCTTACATATAATGTGGGAAACGAGGTTGCTCTTACATATAATGTGGGAAGGGAGGTTGCTCTTACATATAATGTGGGAAACGAGGTTGCTCTTACATATAATGTGGGAAGGGAGGTTGCTCTTACATATAATGTGGGAAGGGAGGTTCCTGTTACCCTTGATGTGGGAAGGGAGGTTGCTCTTACATATAATGTGGGAAGGGAGGTTGCTCTTACATATAATGTGGGAAGGGAGGTTGCTCTTACATATAATGTGGGAAGGGAGGATGGTAAATATAATCAGACATGGTGTAATTTAAATAATTTCGCAGTGTATGAGTATTTAAAACAATACTTGAAATTTCTACTGTTTCTCATCTGCAGCTGTTTTCTTTTTCAAGTTTCTTATTATTTTATGGAGGTGATGATGTGGACGGACTTGTGCTGAATTGAGCAGCAATTGTGCAGCTTTGGTTATGGCAACGTTTGTTTTTAAGTCAAGTCTGACGACAAAATACAGTTGATTCTCTCAGAATTCAGATATTCTATCAACCTACTTACCAGAGTAACTAAACTATTTCAGTACATTCCCATAAGTCATGCAGTGCTCGCGTGTCAAAGTCAGTTTACTATTTGCTCTGGATGCTGACTTTTTCAGCTAACTTTGGAAAAACATGTCCCTTAACTACGTGAACATTATAACTTTTGTTATGCAGAACTGACTTTCCCCTCGCAACAACCATCAGTGGCAACTTTGTGGCGAATGAAGTTGCTGCTATTTTCCTTGTACTGCAGCTAGACTACACCAAGTATTGCTGTTTTCTTTGAGTGGGATACCCGGACGAGGACTTACTATATCAAAAAGTATTAGCCACCCTGACACTCAGTGAACCCTTGAACAAAAAATGTTCGGTATTCTCTACCTGAAGACCCGAGCTTGATTTTGTTACAACGTTTACACGCTATAGTCTGGACAAAACGGTGGCAATATTAAAGAACCTCGGTAGTAAATCCTCGAGGCTCAATGATGCAAAAATCACTGGGGATGAATTGGTTGGTCCAAAGATTCGCGAGTTTCTTTGAGATGAGTTGAACTATATACTAGTCTGTGAGGAGAAAAATGCGTGGTATACCTTAAAATTAGTTGCAAAAAAAATTCTCGGAAATGCCAAAACTGACAGTTACAGAGAATAAGTGGAAACCTGCCGTTGTCCTGTCAACAGATGGGTTGCAGTATGCGTATGAAGAGGAACCGTCATCGAGGAACAATACCAGGGGTAGCACAGTGCTCTCAGTGATGCTGGAAGTGACAATAACCAACAGTGGTAAACACATCACTGGTAGCACAGTGCTCTCAGTGATGCTGAAAGTGACAATATCCAACAGTGGTAAACACATCACTGGTAGCACAGTGCTCTCAGCGGTGCTGGCAGTGACAAACAGTGAATACATCACTGGTAGCACAGTGTTCTCAGCGGTGTTGATAGTGACAATAACATCAGTGGACACATCACTGGTAGCACAGTGCTCTCAGCGGTGCTGACAGTGACAAGCAGTGAATACATCACTGGTAGCACAGTGTTCTCAGCGGTGCTGACAGTGACAACAGTGAACACATCACTGGTAGCACAGTGTTCTCTGCGGTGTTGACAGTGACAATAACATCAGTGGACACATCACTGGTAGCACAGTACTCACAGCAGTGCTGACAGTGACAATAACAACATTGGTGAACATATCACTGGTAGCACAGTGCTCTCAACGGTGCTGGCAGGTACAATACCCAACAGTGGTAAACACATCACTGGTAGGACAGTACTCACAGCGGTGCTGACAGTGTTAGTTTAATATGTTATTGTGCACCCCATACCCATCCTGTGGGCGGTAGTCAAAAGATTACAGAGGTACATAATTGGTCCAGGGACTGGACTCCAAAGTTTTGATAGCTGAGCAAGTTACAGTGGTAATGAATTCACAATTTACAAAGGTAATGAACTCACAAATTACAAAGGTAATGAACTCCGGGTAGGTCTAGTCACAATCATGACAAGTTACAAAGGTATTTACAGATTACAGAGGTACGTAATGGATCCAGGGACTGGGCCCCAAAGTTTGGATGGCTGAACTAGGTACAAGGTAATGAGCTCACAAGTTACAAAGGTAATGAATACTGTAAGAATGGTTACTTACGTTTATACATGGCTACAATCATGAACAAATTATAGTGTAATGAGCAATTCACACTTCCACACCCGGTCACAACTGTAGTGAGTTATTGGTGCAAATATTGATTGTTGAGTCGGCTGACAGTGACAATAGCATACAGTGGTGAAAATATCACTGGTAGCACAGTGCTCTCATCGGTGTTGACAGTGACAATGCTCAACAGTGGTGAACACATCACTGGTAGCACAGTATTCACAGTGGTGCTGACAGTGACAATAACCAACAGTGAACACATCACTGGTAGCACAGTGCTCTCAGTGATGCTGACAGTGACAATAACCAACAGTGAACACATCACTGGTAGCACAGTGCTCTCAGTGGTGCTGACAGTGACAATAACCAACAGTGAACACATCACTGGTAGCACAGTGCTCTCAGTGGTGCTGACAGTGACAATAACCAACAGTGAACACATCACTGGTAGCACAGTGCTCTCAGTGGTGCTGACAGTGACAATAACCAACAGTGAACACATCACTGGTAGCACAGTGCTCTCAGTGGTGCTGACAGTGACAATAACCAACAGTGAACACATCACTGGTAGCACAGTGCTCTCAGTGGTGCTGACAGTGACAATAACCAACAGTGGTGAACACATCACTGGTAGCACAGTGCTCTCAGCGGTGCTGACAGTGACAAGCAGTGAATACATCACTGGTAGCACAGTGTTCTCAGCGGTGCTGACAGTGACAATAACCAACAGTGGTGAACACATCACTGGTAGCACAGTGCTCTCAGTGGTGCTGACAGTGACAATAACCAACAGTGGTAAACACATCACTGGTAGCACAGTGTTCTCAGCGGTGCTGACAGTGACAATAACCAACAGTGGTGAACACATCACTGGTAGCACAGTGCTCTCAGTGGTGCTGACAGTGACAATAACCAACAGTGGTGAACACATCACTGTTAGCACAGTGCTCTCAGTGGTGCTGACAGTGACAATAACCAACAGTGGTGAACACATCACTGGTAGCACAGTGCTCTCAGTGGCGCTGACAGTGACAATAACCAACAGTGGTGAACACATCACTGTTAGCACAGTGCTCTCAGTGGTGCTGACAGTGACAATAACCAACAGTGGTGAACATCACTGTTAGCACAGTGCTCTCAGTGGTGCTGACAGTGACAATAACCAACAGTGGTGAACACATCACTGTTAGCACAGTGCTCTCAGTGGTGCTGACAGTGACAATAACCAACAGTGGTGAACACATCACTGGTAGCACAGTGCTCTCAGTGGTGCTGACAGTGACAATAACCAACAGTGGTAAACACATCACTGGTAGCACAGTGCTCTCAGTGGTGCTGACAGTGACAATAACCAACAGTGGTGAACACATCACTGGTAGCAGTGATGGTGACACTAAAAACATAAGAAAGGAGGAACACTGCGGCAGGCCTACTGACCCATACTAGGCAGTGCTGCAGCAACATAAGAGAAAAATCCTTTGTTTCTATATAGCCTATTATAAGATTACAGAGTACAATTAGGCCTATATAGGGAAAATCAATGACGCTATATGATAAACTACGATAAATCGACAATTTTATTGATGATGTTTTGGAAAAACCCTTAATCGCCCTGGCATCACTATGATCAGTCATCAGTGACGTTACATACTGTGTCTGCTGCACCGCCCACCAGTGAGTTTGGTCCAGGTGTATATGTGTCTGCTGCACCGCCCACCAGTGAGTTTGGTCCAGGTGGTGTATATGTGTATGCTGCACCGCCCACCAGTGAGTTTGGTCCAGGTGGTCAGTGGTCAGTCGTCACGTGAGGTCACAGACCCTGAGCTGCTTTGGGGATTAGCGTGGACGGTTACAAAGCATGGCTTGCTTCTGCAGTGTTTTAAAAATTGAGGTTGGAGAGTTGAAGGAGGAGGTCTTGCTTCTCCAGGAGGAGATTAGGAGGCTGAAGGTCCACCTCAATGGGTCTGGGAGAGAGTGTGAGGTGGCTGGAGTTGTGGGGAATGAGGCTTCTAGCAGTGAGGTGCAGTCTGTCTCTCGCTGTGAGGAGGCTGTAGTTGGGGAGGTAGCAACGGCTGCCAGCAGTGAGGTGCAGCCCAGCACCTGCTACAAGTGGCGAGTGGTTCACAGTAATGGGAGGCGCATCAGAGTAAGGAAAGTTAAGAGTGAAGATCTGAAGGTAGGAAATCGCTTCTCTGTTCTTCAGGATGAATGTACTTCAGTGGCCAGTGAAGGTAAGGGTACTATTGCCCCTGCTAATGGAGGTAAGCGCATTCTTGTTGTTGGTGACTCTCAGGTAAGATATATTGACCGTGCTTTTTGTAATAGGAATAAGAAGATGAGAGATAGAGTGTGCTTCCCTGGAGCTGGTGTTGGGGACATAGTCAACAGGCTGGATAATATCATGTCAGGTAATGGGAACAAGCCCATTATCTGTCTCAGTGCTGGTGGAAATGATATTGGGAAGGGTAGGAGAGAAGAGCTGCTAGATAAGTACAGGTCAGCTATAGATTTCATTAAGTCTAAGGGAGGGATCCCAATCATATGTAGCATCTTGCCTAGAAGGGGAGTAGGAAATGAATGGTTGTCTAGGGCAATTGGTGTAAATTGCTGGCTAGATAGATACTGCAAGGAACTTGCAATCCCATTCATTGACAACTGGAACAACTTTTATGGCAAACATGATATGTATGCAAGGGATGGGGTACATCTCTCTGGGGCAGGGGTGGTAGCACTTGCAGACTCGATTGAGAAGGCCATTGGTGAAATGCCTATGATTTTAAACTGATGAAAGATAGAGGTATGGGTGTGTGTGGGAAACAAGCAGGTTGCAACACTAGGATTGGAAACAGTAAATGTATAAAAGGCATTCAACATGAAGTTATAAATAAAGACAACAGATCAGGTCAGCAAACAAAGGGGGACAGCAGAGGGCAGCAAGGGACTAGCTCCCTTAAGGTCGCCCTCGAGTTGATAACATAATACTACGATAAGCATTCCTGTTTCACAAGGCTTCTATCTCTCAGTGGCGTACGACAGGGCGGTGGTACCTGCTCGTACCATGCACTGTCCTTCATGGACATAGTTGTCAGTTCTAGGCTCACAGACTCCATGGATATCGCTAGATGGTTCTGCATTAGAATGAAATATTTCCCTGATATTAAGGCAATAAACCTGGTCAAGTCAATGCTGAGTGAAATCAAAAGTGATATAGATACTTCCTGCGACAATTTCCAGGAGAGTGTATTGAAGAAAGTGATTAAAAGTCATCTGGTTGAAATAAGGAAGATTGATACATCTGGTAAACGTCCACTGGAGAGTGAGACGCCCTCAGCCCCACCACAAAAAGTGATTAAAGTCTGAATAATAAGAACTAAGAACAAGAACTAAGTTCAGAGTCCTCCCCCCCCCCCCGTCCAAAAACTGAAGGAGACAAGGTTAAAAAAAATTATATATCTATATATAAACATTGTCTCTACGTCCACAGCGGGACTCGAACCTGCTCTGTATCAGAGTTCACAGTACTTTACCACGTACCGTGTACTATAATACAATGTAATGCAATTACAATTCTGAATTCTTCTAGTAAATTTCCTTGGTTAGCCCAGTCGGTAGAGCGTCGGACTGTAAATGTGAGGACGGCGGTTCGAACCCAGCGTGAGCCTTTCTGTTTATTAATGGACAGTTCTTAATTAAACTTAATTTGAGTTAATATACATAACTAAGTATGAGAGTGAGAGTCAGGATGACTTGGTCATCATTGTTTGTGTATAAGATCATCCCTTGATCCCTGGACATCAAAGTGAAGCAATGAAATCCTCCGTAAGACAATATTCAGTTTGAAGATCATCATAAGACAACATTCAGTTGCAAGATCATCATAAGACAATATTCAGTTTGAAGATCATCATAAGACAACATTCAGTTGCAAGATCATCATAAGACAATATTCAGTTTGAAGATCATCATAAGACAACATTCAGTTGCAAGATCATCATCTTGCAACACCAGTTGCAAAATGATGATAAAGTGCTAGAAAAAAACTGCCTCTAGGCGCGACAGAACTGAAGACAAGTTTTAGATTTCTGACGGCCAGCTTTAAAAGGCCTAGCAGTGCTGTATAGCCCTTGTGGTTTAGCGCTTCTTTTTTATTACAATAATTTAAGTGCTAGTTGTAGTGACGGTGAGAGATGGTATTGATATTGGTCGTCGGCTGGAGTAAATAACATCAGTAAGTTTATTCAGGTATACACAAATACATTATTATTATTATTATTATTATTATTATTATTATTATTATAAAAAAAGCGCTAAACCACAAGGGCTATACTTCTTTGTCAACCTTCGTCGGGTGTAGACGTCTCTCTCTTCCCTGAGTATCAGTGACAAATGTTCTCAGTTAACCCGGGAGGCAGGGTTCAATACGGTGTAAGGTGTCAGAGGCCCTACAACCCAACAACAACAACAAGACGCTGTCAACTTAAGGCTCAGGGAGATTGACACCAGTGAGTCCATCTATCATCATTCTATCATGCAGGAGGAGCCACATGTCTATGGTGCATCCAACAAAATAAGCAGACTCTTGGATGTCACTACCGCCCGGCTCCGGCTGGGTTACAAGTATCTTTGGCAGGTTAAATCACCACCACCAGATGTAGACCAAACGAAATGTAAACTTTGCCAGATGGATTATTGTCACACCCTGCGTCATTATGTACTGGAGTGCGATAAAATTAATGAATTTAGAAACAACTCACTCAGAAGTGTTCAAGAAATGGCTAAGTATTTTATCCACAGTGGTATATTACAGACCATTCTGGAGAAATACCCTGACTTTGCTAGCTGTAAATAAAGCATTACCACATGTGTGCATGTGTGTGTGTGTGTGTGTGTGTGTGTGTGTGTGTGTGTGTGTGTGTGTGTGTGTGTGTGTGTGTGTGAGTATGAGTGTGTGTGTGTATGAGTGTGAGTGTGTGTATGAGTGTGTGTGAGTATGAGTGTGTGTGCGTGTGTGTATGAGTTTGTGTGTGTGTGTGTGTGTGTGTTTATGTGTGTGTGTGTATGAATTTGTATGTGTGTGTGTGTGTGTGTGTGTGTGTGTGAGAGAGAGAGAGAGACTCAGCAATCAACATTTGCACCAATAACTCACTACAGTTGTGACCGGGTGTGGAAGTGTGAATTGCTCATTACTCTAAAATTTGTTCATGATTGCAGCCATGTATAAACGTAAGTAACCATTCTTACAGTATTCATTACCTTTGTAACTTGTGAGTTCATTACCTTTGTAACTTGTGAGTTCATTACCTTGTACCTAGTTCAGCCATCAAAACTTTGGAGCCCGGTCCCTGGACCCATTGTGTACCTCTGTAATCTGTAAATACCTTTGTAACTTGTAATGATTGTGACTAGACCTACCTGGAGTTCATTACCTTTGTAAATTGTGAGTTCATTACCTTTGTAAATTGTGAGTTCATTGCCTCTGTGGCTTGCTCAGCTATCAAAACTTTGAGGCCCAGTCCCTGGACCCATTATGTACCTCTGTAATCTTTTGACTACCGCCCACAGGATGGGTATGGGGTGCATAATAAACATATTAAACTAACTAACTAACACTCTTGTGTCTCTCGTAGTCCCTGGACCCATTATGTACCTTTGTAATCTTTTGACTACCGCCCACAGGATGGGTATTGGGTGCATAATAAACATATTAAACTAACTGTCTGGCTTGGCAAGGGCGTCCCTCTGCTGGGGCTCGGCAAGGGTGTTTTAAAGTTACTGCATATTTTATACGTACTCTGATAATTATACTTATGTGTACCTGTACCTAAATATGCTTACACACTGTGCTGGTGTGCAGGTACACATTAAAATCGCTAAGTCTCTCTTTACTCATGACGCCCCAATACTACGTAATAATCACTCTTGGGCACACTAAATGTCTTATTTTACATCAATATAGGCATTTTCATTAATCCATCTATGATATTTTCCTCAAAATTATATATGAGACCCATTACATAGCATATAAACATGTTACATACACTCAGAATAAAAAATTGATGTAAATACGAGATTTGTTTATAAAGCAGCTGCTGTATAGCCCTTGTGGCTTAGCGCTTCTTTTTGATTATAATAATAATATAAAGCAGCTGTGTAGGTGGTGTCGGAAGAATTACGTTTTCTCTAGTCAAACACTGGGGGGTAAATAAATAACCCGCACATAAAAGAGAAGCTTACGACGACGTTTCGGTCCGACTTGGACCATTGACAGTCACAGTGTGACTTTGTCAATGGTCCAAGTCGGACCGAAACGTCGTCGTAAGCTTCTCTCTTTTATGTGCGGGTTATTTGTGTATCGTTCCAGTCACGGTATTGTGCCTTTTTGTTATTTACTGGGGGGTAAATGTAGAAAAATATTCTTTTCGTATGCCTTTACTCTATATATAGCAATTCACGACCCTTGTGGGTTTAGTGCTTTTTATTATAATAATAATATAATAATATTATTATTATTATTAATATTATTATTATATTATTATTATTATTAATTATTATTATCTTCATTCACTCTAAAAATGGGGTGTTTTCTGTTTGTTTATTCTGAACTAACTTGTACACAATGTAAGAGTGTTTGTATTGTGAGGTAATTATTATTAAAATAAAAAAATATATTGAGGTAAATGTTTTACAAACTCTTACAAATGGACGTGAATGAACTAAAAGTAGACACATGTTAATACGCACTTATTTCGCCTGACCAAGTGATCATCCACTACCTGTTCAGTTTGTGTTCTTACATTGTCTCAACTCTGTATCTCGTTCTCTCTCTCGTTTACTCTTTCGTTAACTAGTTGGCTCTCATTGACGATGGCGTCTAAGGTTAGCTGTAATAAAAAGAGAAGTCGTAAGCCTCTTGCTTTAAGTGCCAAGTTAGAGGATGATGGTGTGCCATTCTGATTTTATTCAATAAACACCCTGCCACTCACCTCTCACACATTAATATTAATATTTTAAGGTAAGTAATAAGTGTACTCTGTGTGTATCTTACCTTTTATTGTGTTTTTAATGCCTATTTCTATTGCTAACTTAATATAAGTTAGTGTAAACTTGTTGTCTGGCATTTATTGCATATTTTATATGCTCTGATAATAATACTTGTGGAGCCGGGTGGAGGGACAACATTACGTTTTCTCTGTTCAGCCATCAGAGAAAACGTGTATGAATCTGCGTTTGGCCCAGCCACTCCCCCACTCCGCTTTTGTTTACAATTTTCGGCATGAATTATTCATTACTTCTACCTTCTTTTATGATGGCATCTAAAGGTAGTTGTTAGAAATGATTAAATTCAGTGAACAAGGCATGTCGATGTTAATAATATGGCTCTGGGCCACGGTGTAGGCACCGGCTACCTACACTGACTTCCTACAAATAAATACTACTCACCTCTCTTCCTATATTATGACTACACATATTTTAAGGTAAATAATGAGTGTACTGTATGTGTATTTTACCTCTGGGATGTTTTAAATATCGTATATTAAGTATGAGACGGGGAGCCAGTGCTACCAACAACTGGGCTACCTGGAAATAAATGGTATAAAATACCGACACAATGGCAATATAAACACAAATGCAGTATAATGTGATCCTTTATTGACTACGTTTCGCCCACACAGTGGGCTTTTTCAAGTCACAAACAGAACAGTTCTGTTTGTGACTTGAAAAAGCCCACTGTGTGGGCGAAACGTAGTCAATAAAGGATCACATTATACTGCATTTGTGTTTATATTGCCACCTGGGCTACCTGCACCTGACTTCCTACAAGTAAGTACTACTCACCTCTCTCCCTACATTAAGATTACAAATACTTTAAGATAAGTAATGAATTTACTGTGAATGTATTTTATTTTGTGTGTTTTTAATGCCTAGTTCTATTACTAACCTAATATAATTTAGTGTAAACTTGTTGTCTGGCATTTATATGCATTTATAGATGGAAAAAATGGCATTCTGCCTTCCGGCGATGTCTGCTTTCCGGCGACAGCCTGGAACCTAACCCCCCGTATAAGTGGGGCCCTACTGTATACTCAACAGACTTATTTCCCTATAATTTTTGCACTCTCTTTTATTCCCTTTGCCTTTATACAAAGGAACTATGCATGCTCTCTGCCAATCCCTAGGTCTAGACCTTACCCTCTTCCATACATTTATTAAATAAAAGCACCAACCACTCTAAAACTATATCTCCACCTGCTTTTAACATTTCTATCTTTATCCCATCAATCCCAGCTGCTTTACTCCCTTTCATTCTACCCACTGCCTCACAAACTTCTCCCCACACTCACAACTCACTCCTCCTCACTCCTACAAGATGTTATTCCTCCTTGCCCTGTACAGGAATTCACAGCTTCCCTATCTTCATCAACATTTAACAATTCCTCAAAATATTCCCTCCATCTTCCTGATACCTCTAACTCTCCATTTAATAACTCTCTTATTTTTAACAATCAAATCCATTTGTTCCCTAGGTTTCCTCAACTTATTAATCTCACTCCAAAACTTTCTTATTTTCAACAAAATTTGTTGATAACATCTCACCCACTCTCTCATATGCTCTCTTTTTACATTGCTTCACCACTTTCTTAACTCCTCTTTTCCTCTCCATATACTCCTCCCTCCTTGCATCACTTTTTTGAAAAATCTCTCATACGCTAACTTTTTCTCTCTTACTACTCTCTCTACATCATCATTCCACCAATCGCTCTTCTTCCCTCCTGCAACCCACTTTACTGTAACCACAAACTTCTGCTGAACACTTTAACACTACATTCTTAAACCTACTCCATACAGCGCTGTAGCAATTAGTACTGTATGGGGTTTAGTGTGTCTTTTTTATTATAATAATGTAGTAATTATGTTCACAATATCACTAATAACTCCAGCTAACATTCAGTGATAAGTATGCTCACCATATAAAATAGTCAATATTTAACTATATAAACTATTTAACAAAATTACTTATGTTAGCACCTAGTGCAAATTATGCAGTGTTGTAGTGTGTGTGTGTGTGTGTGTAAGTGCAGTGTTGTAGTGTGTATTTACTTAATTGTGGTTGCAGGGGTCAATTCATAGCTCCTGGCCCCGCCTCTTCACTCGTTGCTACTAGGTCCTCTCCCTCCTCTATGAACTTTATCATACCTCTTCTTAAAACTATGTATGGATCCTGCCTCTACTACGTCACTCTCCAGACTATTCCACTTCCTGACAACTCTATGGCTTAAATGATTCCTAACATCCCTCTGATTCATCTGAGTCTACGACTTCCAATTGTGACCCCTTGTAGCTGTGTCCCATCTCTGGAACATTCTGTCTTTGTCCACCCTGTCAATTCCTTGTAGTATTTTAGATGTAGTTATCATGTCTCCCCTGACCCTCCTGTCCTCCAGTGTCATTAGGTCAATTTCCCTTAACCTTCCTTTGTAGGACATTCCCCTTAGCTCTGGGACTAGTCTTGTTGCAAGCCTTTGCACTTTCTCTAATATCTTGACATGCTTGACCAGGTGTGGGTTCCAAACTGATGCTGCATACTCCAGTATGGAGCCTGACATACACGACATACAGAGTCTTGAATGTTTCCTTATTGAGGTGTCAGAATGCTATTCTTGGGTTTGCCAGGTGTATATATGCCACAACAGTTATCTGGTTGATGTGCACCTCAGAAGATATGCTCAGTATTATACTCACCCCAAGATCCTTTTCCTTGAGTGAGGTACTTAATAATACCTGCTGGTTACTCAAAAGCTACACAAAAAAAAAAAACTTCTACCGTATATAATTTAAGACTGCTCAACTTAAAATTGTCTAAATTTCGTTACTGTATATTGTGCTGAGGATTGCTCAACCATTTATGTACTCATTACTTCAAAATTTGAATGTTTAAATTTCATTGTTTTAAATACTAAATTGCAATACCTCATATTGTAAATTGTTTAAATTGCTCTATTATAATAATGTAATTTTTATAAAATAATTCAAAACTGTAATTATGCTCTACTAAACTTCTCTGCTAGACTTATTAAAGCTATATAGCATTACCTAATAATTCTCAGTTCTCTTATTCTCACTTTAATTCATCTAATGACCACATAATCTGTTATTGCCTTAAGTTAATTTTAAGTTTGCCCGAAGTGCTCAGCATACAAGGGGCTTTTGGCATGTACACCCAACTATTTTATTCCATTGTACAACCATGTATCAAGTCAAAATAAAGTTATTATTATTATTATTATTATTATTATTATTATTATTATTATTATTATTATTATTATTATTATTATTATTATTATTATTATTATTATAGGTTTGTAGTCTTTGGCCCCCTAGCCTGTACTCTTGTCTTCAGTCTTCTTTGCCCTTCCCTGATCTTCATGACTTTGCATTTGCTGGGGTTAAATTCCAGGAGCCAGTTGCTGGACCAGGCTTGCATCCTGTCCAGGTCCCTTTGTAGTCCTATCTGATCCCTATCTGATTTAATTCTCCTCTTTAACTTCAAATCATCTGCAAACAAGGACACTTCTGACTATCACTTTCAGCAGGTCATTCACATATGCCAGAAACAGCACTGGTTCTAGAACTGACCCCTGTGGAATGCCACTCATCACAGGTGCCCACTCTGACACCTCGTCACGTACTGTGACTCATTGTTGCCTCCCTCTCAGGTATTCTCTGATCCATTGCAGTGCCTTTCCTGTTATGTGTGCCTGATCCTTTAGCTTTTGCACTAGTCTCTTGTGTGAAACTGTGTCAAAAGTCATCGTGCAGTCCAAGAAAATGCAATCTACCCACCCCTCTTTTGTTTTACTTCTGTTACCCTATCATAAAACTCCAGCAAGTTTGTGATGCAGAATTTCCCTTCCCTGAAACCATGCTGGTTGTCATGTATAAGCTTGTTCCTTTCTAGGTGCTCTACCACTCTCCATGACTTTGCATACTATACATGTCATTGATACTGGTCTGTAGTTTAATGCCTCATGTCTATCAACTTTCTAAAAAATTGGGACTACCTTTGCCGTTTTCCATGCCTCAGGTAGTTGCCCATGGAGAGATGTTGTCTGGTCCCACTACCTTTGCGGTATCTAGTTCACTTAGCAGCATCTTCACCTCCTCCTCGGTTGTGTGTATTTCATCCAGCTCTTCTTGGTGTATCCCCTTCTTGTGTACCCCCACTATCCTGGCTTTCTGGAGTCCTTCCTGTATCCACTTATAAATAGAGACAGACAGAGAGATAGATAGATAGAGAGATAGACAGAGACAGACAGACAGACCCTAAACTTAGGGTTAACATCACTTTCCTCTTAAAAGGGGAGTATTAATATGACATTACATCAGTGAATCCTTGGTGTTTGCCACACTGTTTGCTCTTGCTGGTGCTCACTTAACTGGCACTCCCACAAGGTACTAAGTGGTCCCAGATTTTTTTAATATGGTGCACACTGAGTGTTAAGACCCATTGTATGTTGACCAAGCATCTCAAGCCAGTCATGCCAAATTTGGAGGCAGGAAAAACAAAACGTATATATGCGTTAGGGGCGCTAGCGATAACGTATATATACATTTGGACCGTTTAGGGGTTAAACCAAGACAGCAATGCCTATGTGTACGTAATAAGGCAAACAGATTACTGGGATTTACATCAAGAAGTGTAAGCAACACAAGTCCAGAGGTTATACTACAGCTTTATACATCATTAGTAAAGCCTCACCTAGATTATGCAGCTCAGTTCTGGTCTCCATATTACAGAATGGATATAAATTCGTTAGAAAACATTCAGTGAAGAATGACAAAATTAATTCATAACATTAGAAATCTTCCGTATGAAGAAAGATTGAAGTCCCTTAAATTACAGTCACTTGTAAGACGAAGAATGAGGGGAGACATGATCGAAGTGTACAAGTGGAAGATGGGTATTACAAAGGGAATATAAATAAGGTCTTGAGGATATCTCTCCAAGAAAGAACCCGCAATATTGGATTCAAATTAGATAAGTTTAGATTTAGAAAGGATATAGGAAAGTAATGATTTGGAAATAGGGTAGTTGATGAGTGGAACAGTCTGCCTAGTAGGGTTATTGAAGCTTACTTCTTGGGTGGCATTGAAAATTGGGTTGGGCAAATATTTTGTTAGTGGGATGGATCGAAGTGTATAAGGGGATATAAATAAGGTTTTGAGGATATCCCTCCAAGAGAGAACTCACAATAATGGATTCAAATTAGACAAGTTTAGATTTCAAAAGGATATACGAAAGTACTGGTTTGGTAATAGGGTAGTTGATGAGTAGAACAATCTGCCTAGTAGGGTTATTGAAGCTAAAACCTTGGCTAGTTTCAAATTTAGGTTGGATAAATACATGAGTGAGAGGGGTTGAATTTGAGTGGGACTTGCACCTGAGTAAAGAGAATTATCAAAGTTTATTGCTTGGGTAGCGTTTATTTTGTTAGTGGGATGGATTTGTGAAGGACCTGCCAATAGGCCTGCTGCAGTGTTCCTCCTTTCTTATGTTCTTATTAGTGGCTTTCTTTTGTGCCTACCAATGTTTTATTTCATGTAAACTACATTATTTGTACCATATAAAGAAATAACTGTATTGTAATTACCAGTTTACAGCTGCAGGAGAAGAGCTCAGCTCACGGTGTTCTCGGTATTCACTACTTAATGTTTCCTCTTGCAAACAATTCAATGGATCTAACACACTTCATTCTTATATTTATGGCTTCTTTTGGAATTCATGGAGTCAGGAATTCTGTTAATATACCTCAAAACATGCAACAATATCACAAGAAAGAAGTGATATTTAAATATGCAGTTTCACCACTCTGAGATGGAATGAAATTCAGAATGCTCTCATAAGTTCCTAGTTACATTCTCATGGAAATGTTCTTTGAGAATAATCATGATAAATCTCAAAAGGGACTTGGAATTTAATTTCCCTTCAAATTAGTTAAACTGAAGAGCCGTTTATATAGAGGACAAAACAAGTGACTATGGCCTACCATGAAGGAAACATATATGGTGAGCATTTAATAGCAACATTTATTATCAACAATGTGTAGATGCTTGCAGCTCAGTTGGTAGCATCCTCATCCTTCACACTGAGGACTGGGAATCAGTTCCCAGCATGAGTGAGATGATGGGCATGTTTCCTTACACCTGCTGATTCTGTTCCCCCAGTAGTAATTATGTACCCAGGCATTAGTTGACTACTGTGGGTAATATCCAGGAGAAGGGAATCAAAGGACCCCAGTGGAAATAGGACTGACAATCCCCAATGATGCATAGAGTTTACAAACTTTATTTCTATAAAGTGGGGTAGAGTATTTTATACAGTTATGGTGACTGATATATATATTATACTTTATAGTAGTACAGTAGGGCCCCATTTATACAGCAGGTTAGGTTTCCGGCTATCACCAGTAAGCGGACATCACCAGAAATCAGAATGCCATTTTTCCACTTATAAATGCATACAAATGCCAGATAACAAGTTTACACTGACATAAATTAAGTTAACAGTACAACTAGGCCTTAAAAAACAATAAAAAGTACAACACATACACAGTACATTCATTACTTACCTTAAAATATTTGTAGTCTTATTGTAGGGTGAGACCTGGAGTTTACCTGGAGAGAGTTTCGGGGGTCAACGCCCCCGCGGCCCGGTCTGTGACCAGGCCTCCTGGTGGATCAGAGCCTGATCAACCAGGCTGTTGCTGCTGGCTGCGTGCAAACCAACGTACGAGCCACAGCCCGGCTGGTCAGGAACCGACTTTAGGTGCTTGTCCCGTGCCAGCTTGAAGACTGCCAGGGGTCTGTTGGTAATCCCCCTTATGTATGCTGGGAGGCAGTTGAACAGTCTCGGGCCCCTGACACTTATTGTATGGTCTCTTAACGTGCTAGTGACACCCCTGCTTTTCATTGGGGGGATGTTGCATCGTCTGCCAAGTCTTTTGCTTTCGTAGTGAGTGATTTTCGTGTGCAAGTTCGGTACTAGTCCCTCTAGGATTTTCCAGGTGTGTATAATTATGTATCTCTCCCGCCTGCATTCCAGGGAATACAGGTTTAGGAACCTCAAGCGCTTCCAGTAATTGAGGTGTTTTATCTCCGTTATGCGCGCCGTGAAGGTTCTCTGTACATTTTCTAGGTCAGCAATTTCACCTGCCTTGAAAGGTGCTGTTAGTGTGCAGCAATATTCCAGCCTAGATAGAACAAGTGACCTGAAGAGTGTCATCATGGGCTTGGCCTCCCTAGTTTTGAAGGTTCTCATTATCCATCCTGTCATTTTTCTAGCAGATGCGATTGATACAATGTTATGGTCCTTGAAGGTGAGATCCTCTGACATGATCACTCCCAGGTCTTTGACGTTGGTGTTTCGCTCTATTTTGTGGCCAGAATTTGTTTTGTACTCTGATGAAGATTTAATTTCCTCGTGTTTACCATATCTGAGTAATTGAAATTTCTCATCGTTGAACTCATATTGTTTTCTGCAGCCCACTGAAAGATTTGGTTGATGTCCGCCTGGAGCCTTGCAGTGTCTGCAATGGAAGACACTGTCATGCAGATTCGGGTGTCATCTGCAAAGGAAGACACGGTACTGTGGCTGACATCCTTGTCTACGTTGGATATGAGGATGAGGAACAAGATGGGAGCGAGTACTGTGCCTTGTGGAACAGAGCTTTTCACTGTAGCTGCCTCGGGCTTTACTCTGTTGACGACTACTCTCTGTGTTCTGTTAGTGAGGAAATTATAGATCCATCGACCGACTTTTCCTGTTATTCCTTTAGCACGCATTTTGTGCACTATTACGCCATGGTCACACTTGTTGAAGGCTTTTGCAAAGTCTGTATATATTACATCTGCATTCTTTTTGTCTTCTAGTGCATTTAGGACCTTGTCGTAGTGATCCAATAGTTGAGACAGACAGGAACAACCTGTTCTAAACCCATGTTGCCCTGGGTTGTGTAACTGATGGGTTTGTAGATGGGTAGTGATCTTGCTTCTTAGGACCCTTTCAAAGATTTTTATGATATGGGATGTTAGTGCTATCAGTCTGTAGTTCTTTGCTGTTGCTTTACTGCCCCCTTTGTGGAGTGGGGCTATGTCTGTTGTTTTTAGTAACTGTGGGACAACCCCCGTGTCCATGCTCCCTCTCCATAGGATGGAAAAGGCTCGTGATAAGGGCTTCTTGCAGTTCTTGATGAACACGGAGTTCCATGAGTCTGGCCCTGGGGCAGAGTGCATGGGCATGTCATTTATCGCCTGTTCGAAGTCATTTGGCATCAGGATAACATCGGATAGGCTTGTGTTAACCAAATTTTGTGGCTCTCTCATAAAAAATTCATTTTGATCTTCGACTCTCAGTCTGGTTAGAGGCTTGCTAAAAACTGAGTCATATTGGGACTTGAGTAGCTCACTCATTTCCTTGCTGTCATCTGTGTAGGACCCATCTTGTTTAAGTAGGGGCCCAATACTGGACGTTGTTCTCGACTTTGATTTGGCATAGGAGAAGAAATACTTTGGGTTTCTTTCGATTTCATTTATGGCTTTTAGTTCTTCCCGCGATTCCTGACTCCTATAAGATTCCTTTAGCTTAAGTTCGATGCTTGCTATTTCTCTGACCAGTGTCTCCCTACGCATTTCAGATATATTGACCTCTTTTAGCCGCTCTGTTATTCTTTTCCGTCGCCTGTAAAGGGAGCGCCTGTCTCTTTCTATTTTACATCTACTCCTCCTTTTTCTTAGAGGAATAAGCCTTGTGCATACATCGAGTGCCACCAAGTTAATCTGTTCTAGGCATAAGTTGGGGTCTGTGTTGCTTAGTATATCTTCCCAGCTTATATCGGTTAGGACTTGGTTTACTTGGTCCCACTTTATGTTTTTGTTATTGAAGTTGAATTTGGTGAATGCTCCCTCGTGACTAGTCTCATTATGTCGGTCTGGGGCTCCACGCATACATGTCTGAACCTCAATTATGTTGTGATCTGAGTATATTGTTTTTGATATGGTGACATTTCTTATCAGATCATCATTGTTAGTGAAGATGAGGTCTAGTGTATTCTCCAGTCTAGTAGGCTCTATTATTTGCTGGTTTAAATTGAATTTTGTGCAGAGATTTAAAAGCTCATGTGAGTGTGAGTTTTCATCAGAGCTGCCTCCTGGTGTTATTACTGCAACAATATTATTTGCTATATTCCTCCATTTTAGGTGCCTTAAGTTGAAATCCCCCAGGAGCTGGAAGATTTTCCAGACAGTGGTCAATTTTTAACAGCTGTTCCTGGAATTGCTGGGATGTTGCATCCGGAGGCTTGTAGACTACCACAATGACTAGGTTTTGGTTCTCGACCTTTACTGCTAAAACTTCCACTACATCATTTGAGGCATTAAGCAGTTCTGTGCAAACAAGTGACTCTGCAATGTACAGGCCAACCCCCCCCCCCCCCCCTTTTGCCTGTTCACTCTGTCACATCTGTATAGGTTGTAACCTGGGATCCATATTTCGTTGTCCAAGTGATCCTTTATGTGGGTCTCAGTGAAAGCCGCGAACATTGTCTTTGCCTCTGCAAGCAGTCCACGGATGAAAGGTATTTTGTTGTTTGTTGCTGGCTTTAGACCCTGTATATTTGCAAAGAAGAATGTCATCGGACTGGTGGTATTGTTGGTACTGGGGGGGGGGATTTTTTTTCCGGCATTAGTATCTGTATCTGTTGGTTTGGAGTGGAGGCCATTGACTGTGGTTCCACTCCAGAAATGACTGGATTTGGTGTACGATTTCTGCCATTTCCTGCCAGTTTTTTTCCTTCCTGGCACTAAAAAACCTCTCCCTCTTGAGTGGCTGTGGCTACCCAGGTTTTCCCATGGCCTGGATGTTTTGTATCTTTTTGTATCTTTTTATCCCCTTTAGATGGTGTGCCTGGCAATTTAAGTTATAGCACAGTCTTTCCTGTACTGAAGAGGTACACATTTCAGGGTGAAAAAGCTTACAGGAAGGGAGTTTGCATTTTCCTGTTGTCATATGGGCATGGCATTTTCTAGGGTGGTCATAGTTGCACGTCCCATCTGTTTTTCCAGATTTCCCATGTCTGCAGATACCAAGTGCATAGTATGTGCACAGGCTTGGTTTCCGTTTGCCTTGGTTTTCTGTGACTGTATTCCCTGTTGGTGCATGTTTCCCTGTCTTATTCCTATCCTCCCTAGCACCAACAATGGAGCTCCCACCAGTTGTTTTTGGTAATATATCCTCACTATTGCTAGTGGAGTCCTCTTGTCTGCTATTTCCTGTGGTATTTCTAGTTTGCAATATTGGTTTTATCTTATCTTTGACTACACTTGTTTCCCCACTATGGCTCCTGTCCCCTATGAGGTCATTTATATGTATTCCTTCCTGCATATAATTCCCGACTACCTGGACAAAATCTCCAGCTTCACCATTACTGTCTCCCAGGACAGCACCTCCAGCTTCACCATTACTGTCTCCCAGGACAGCACCTCCAGCTTCACCATTACTGTCTCCCAGGACAGCACCTCCAGCCTCACCATTACTGTCTCCCAGGACAGCACCTCCAGCTTCACCATTTCTGTCTCCCAGGACAGCACCTCCAGCTTCACTATTACTGTCTCCCAGGACAGCACTATCAGCCCCACATTTACTGACTACCAGGACATCACCTCCAGCCTTACAGCTTCTGACTACATGGCCAGTATCAAGGGCAGTACCATTCAGCCCAGACTTTTTATGTTCCCATCTGTTGTAGAAAGCTTCCAGGTTGTCTATGAAAGCAGCTTTGATGTTATCCTCTTTTAATACCCTTGTGATTTTAGTCCACAGATTTATCTCATTTGGGCATACCCAAAAACACTTCCCTGTTTTAATACTGCTTGTAGCTAGTTCTTGGATATCTGCACAAGGGGCGTGACACCAATTTCCACAAAAATTACAATTTATCCATGTGGAAGCCCGTTTGTTTGATTAACTGCAGACTACACAGGGCTTCATAATGATTTGAATGGTTGATTTACTGTAATTCTACTAGCAACCTCTTGAATACTCTATTAATAACCTCCTTAAATAAAGCTCTAGCTATTTGTATTTCTATTTCTAACTGTACTTGTATATTGGACAGCTTACCGTGTACGTTCCTGATTTATATTTATTGTTTGTGTTTGATAAGGGCACCTACAACCCCATCCGTTTACAGTCTGCTTTATTGTCTAACGAATTCGTTTGAAACCAGTCAAGGGTTCGGACCAGTCAAGGGTTCGGACCAGTCAAGGGTTCGGAACCAGGCTGATCTGATCAGTGGGTCGCTTATTTAAAACATACTGGTCGGTGATTTGGGCTAACACATGAAGGATCTACTTGAAATTATCTACCCGAGTAATATGTGATTTGATTGATACAAAAGTATAACTTGCGTGTTGAAGAACCGGTGATTTCTGGCAGCTCCTACAGTGACGAACGGTTGAGCCTCAACCCTTGTTTATCAATCGCTGTATCTAGCTTTTCTAGTTTTTTTCGTCTCCACCACAATAAATGCTATATTATCACTATAGGTGACTGGTGGAAATTTTGGAGGAAGGACGCTTTTTCTGTAGTAATAATTGCTTCTCGTTGTGTATATTGCGACCGCTGGTAACTACAGGTTATATGAAATTCACAGTATACGTCTGGTATTTCAAGAAAAAAGAAACTAATGAAAGTCACTCCACTCCACTAAGTACCATTATAATACTGGTTAGTTGCTACTACAACACTGTATTCTGCTATTCACTGGTATCACTAGATTATATGCGAGTACACTAGCAGGCCAGGAAGATTATTAAAACAGCTGACCACTGTGGTAAGATTCTGGCGACTTCTGGCACCTGCCTCTATAGGCTTATCACTTCATTTACAAATTCACCTGTTTTCAAATGACACTTTAGCCTTTATCATCTATATACTAGGGAGCCACTGTAGTATACACTATACACTATGTATACACAATGTTATCAGGGAGACTCTTTCCTGTGACAAAGAAAAGTTCTATTATTATTATTTTGCACACGGAACACAGGCCTATGATTCCCCTCTGGCAGTAAAACTCTGCTAGGTAGTGCACACTAATTCTCCTTTTTTGACTCAGTATATAATGTTTTCCGCCCAAGATTGGTTCCAGGCGCTAGAGGGATGTATCGTATAGGATTGATGGCACAAATTAAAGTTCTAGCACGTAAGAGCGACCGTGAAAACACGAGAAAACCCGGAGCACAACAAGGCACGCTGACACGCTGACAAGGGTGAGAGGTGAGTAGTATTTATTTGTTGGAAGTCAGGTGTAGATAGCCAGTAGATGTAGCAGCCCAAAGCTATATTATTACCATTGACATACCTTGTTCACTGAGTTCAATCATTTCTAACAACTACCTTCAGATGCCATCATAAACAAAGGGAGAAGTGAGTAGAAGTCATGCCGAGAATTGTAAACAAAGCCGAATGTGTTAATTAAGGGGAGTGACTGGGCCAAAGGCAGATTGATACACATTTTCTCTGGTGCTAGACCAGAGAAAACGTAAATTTTTCCCTCTGCCCGGCTACCACATCTCATATTTACGTGAAATTTATTGTACTGTGGGTGTATGTATCATGTTTATATGCCATGTAACGTGTTTCTTATATAATATTGAAAAAATATCATAGATGGATTAATGAAAATGTCTATATTAATGTAAAATAAGACATTTAATGTGCCCGAGAGTGATTATTATTATTACGTATTAGTATTATTATTGTTAATATGGTGTCAAGACTAGAGGGACACTTAGTGATTTTAATGTGTACCTGTATGCCAGCACAGTGTGTAAGTTTATTTAGGTATAGGTACACAAGTATAATTATCAGAGTACATATAAAATACACAGTAGCTTTAAAACACTTGAAATTTTGGAAAGTTTCCAGGCATAATGGAGAGACACTGAACTCAGGGAGATCGTAAACAAACCAGGTGGTGCACAGTAACCATATTAGAGAGTCAGGTGAGGGAGCTGTATAGTGAGTTTTGGTCATATTTGAATTGTCCATATTAGCAGAATGCTGTAAGGAGAAATGTTGTAAAGCAGGGCCCTACTGTACTACAAAAATTGAGAAGCATGTGAAAGGCCCTTGAAGTATGTGCTGTTTATTTTTTTATGCATATTTTAAGTCGTATATACAAAAAATCACACTCTAGATTGATGGGGTGTCTTACTGTAGTCAGTCTGCTGAATGGGGTGGAGTTGAAAGCCCTGGTAAGCCAGGTTGACAGCTAGCAAGACTGACTTGCAAGCAAGACTGGCTTGCTAGCAAGACTGGCTTACCATGGCTTTAAACCCCATTCCATCCAACAAACTGCTTGCTATTGTCTCACAATTTTGCAAGTCATTCTCTGGCAGTACACTTTGGATATAAAGGACATTTATATAACAGACTTCAGACATACTGGACAAAAGTGGCTGGTCAATCAGTTTTAAGACAAAATCCTCTGATCACACAATAACAGTAACACTATATCCTCTCTACCACCATTATCAGTCACCATCTACCACCATTACCAGTCACCATCTACCACCATTACCAGTCACCATCTACCACCCTTACCAGTCACCATCTACCACCATTACCAGTCACCATCTACCATCATTACCAGTCACCCTCTACCAGCATATTAAAACACTCATATAATGCACTAGTAGAGGATTGTCTAAGTGTCCTTTACAGGAGGCCCTCCACATTTGCGAGGGTTAGGGGACCAAGAACCTCGCAAATCTTGAAAATTCATGAATGTTTGGTACACAAATATGATGTAGGGAAATATAATAATACTGTACTGTACTGTTCGTGAATATTTTGATGAGCAAATATATTGTAGGGAAATATAATAATAGCATTTACTTAGCCTAACAATACTGCTTCCTTAACCTATTGAACCACGAACAATCATAAAACACATGAAAACATCATAAACTATTGTATATATGTGTTATGTTTAATAACAAATAATGAACAAACAAAACACTCACCACTCGTCAGGTTAGGCAGATGAACTCTGACGACTTGTGATGATGACAATGATGGTGATGATAGCCATGCAGTTCCTGATGACAGTTGAATGGAGGTGATTATATGGAGTGTAACTTCATGGCATGATGAGTCTAGTGTGTAGATTATAACTCTTCACTGTCAGCATCACTGCCGACATCGCTAGAGTCAGAGTTAGCAATGGAGTCAGATTCTGCCACGGGTCGAGATTCAGGTGAAGCAGTAGGGGTAGCGGCAGGGGTAGTGGCAGGCTTCCTTGTGAAGAACATTGTGATGGGCAACTGAGACCATTTCCTCTTCATATCTACAAACAGTTTTGTAAGAAATTATGCTCCTATCAGTGTTGCACATCACCTTCAAGGCCCTCAACTTCGATGGGCCTAAGTCGTAAAAAAATTGTTTGAGCTGTGCTGTCATTCTTATCACTTGCCCTAGCTTTTCAAGGGTGAGGGCTTGAGGTTGATTGGCCTCAGCAACACTCTCCTCTTCTTCATCCTCACTCTCTGCCTGCACAATCTCCAACAACTCTTCATCATTTAGGCCCAGTGCATGTTCTTCAACTAGTTCTCTCACCTCACCCTTCTGCATGTCCTCAAACCCTTCACCACCAACTAGCCTTGCTGACTCCACAGTCTTCCTCACGGCTTTGTTAACCTCGTCTTGAGGTCCAAATCCAACAAAATCACACACACACACACTAGACTGGCTGGTTGAGGGGGTAAAAGGGAGAATAGTGGGGATGCAGCGGGAAGTGTTTTCCCATACTTTTTTCCTGCATTAGTTTGGTAAATATGATTGGGCGACTGGGCATTCATGAATGTTTGAAGCTCGTGAAAGTGGAACTTGCGAAAGTGGAGGGCTTGCTGTATATCAGAATAATACTTTATGTAGTGTATATACTGTACACTGTATATAGTATATATTACAGTATACAGTGGACCCTTCCTTTTCGTCGATCTCCGTTACCGCTGATTTCTGTTTTCGCCAAGTTTTTTCGTCAAAATATTCGTTCTTTTTCCTCAATTTCCTACATTTTCATCGATGGTACGGAACCTGTCCAGTGCCCAGCACGCACACAAAGCCGCCTCCCACACACATTCTCAGGCAGTGTCGTGTTGTTTCTCAGCGAGGTCATATGAAGCATTTCGTATTGTTTATTGTGTGTGACTGCTGAATAAGCCACCATGGACCCAAAGAAAGCTCCTAGTGCCAGTCTTTTGATAAAGAAAGTGAGGAACACGATAGTATTAAAGAAAGAAATCATAGCAAAGTACCAAAGTGGAGGAGGAAGAGAGAGGGAAGAATGCGCCTTCTTCAGTGATTCAGTGATTCTCCGATATGTACGATACTCAAGCAGCACGAGTCAATAAAGGCTATAGCACCAGCCAGTGATAAAGTGTAGCATTAACAGCGTAGCAAGTAAGTTAAGCAATTAATCAATAGAAAAAGGACAGCACGAACCTAACTACTCTAATGTTGTTTGAGTTATATAGGGCTACTGACAACACTGCCGCCTCCACCACCACTATGTACAGCTTATGCTCTCAGTGGCCCTTATACACCCAACAGCAACAACACATCACCACCCGTGACATACATAATGACATATTTTATTCTAGAGTATATGTTATGTTTCTATATTATTAATATTGTTTATTATGTCATATTAGATGAATTATGATAGGTAAATAAGCTGTAGAGTTGATATTAGTGTCATACTGAAGCATATTGTCCTGTCTCCAACAATAAACTCGTCTCCCTCTCCCCTCCGCCCCATCTGCCATACACCAACAAGAGTCTTCAATAAAGGTAAGTGTGATGTTAAATGTTCATTTATACATTTTATTAGTGTTTTATATTTATTTGTCATTCTTTTCTACAAGTAAATCTGTAAGTTAAAAAAAAAAAAATTAATACTTCTGGGTGTGTGACACAGATTAATTGATTTACATTATTTCTTAAGGGAAAAATAGTTTCAGTTTTCACCGATTTCAGTTTTTGCCAATCTCTCTGGAACAGATTAACCCTTTGACTGTTTCCGACGTATAAATACGTCTTAAGAGCCAATGTTTCTGACGTATTTATACGCACAAATTCTAGCGGCTTCAAATCGCGCGCCAAAGGCCTGGTAGGCCTACACGGGAGAGAATGGGTCTCAGTGGTCGGTGTGCACCCTGTGAAAAAAATCTGGGACCTAGCGGTGCATTGTGGGAACGCCATGTTGTCAGTCCATTTTCACCATGCCTCTCGGTAAGAAGTTCCTCACTCCTCGGCGGATTGGAGGTCTTTTGTTCCCAAGTGATAGCTCTAACAGCGATGAAAATGTCAGTGACAGTGAATTCAAGGGTTTTCAAGTGAGTGTTACCGAAAAAAGTGCCCAGGATAACGTAAATAGTGACGAAAACCCAGATGACCCACAACCTTCGACCTCTGGTGCTGTGCCGGCTTGTTCACATTCACCTTCGCCTGTACCAGGACGAAAGAGGAAACTATTTGGTCGTGTACAACACCCTGATGATAGCAGTGATAGTGATAGTGATAGTGATTTCAAGGTCATTGAAAGCAGTTCTAGTGACAGTGAGAGTGAATATTCCCCAGTGAAGCGCCAGTATGTACGACGTAGCATGCGGTCTGGTAGTGTTTCATATGTTGTTCCAAGGGGAAGGAGAAACTCTGGGAGCACATCCCGTGGCCCAACACCACGACCTGATAGTGAAGATGACGATATTGTAACGATGGGTATGAATGGTGACAGTGAGGGAGGAGGCAGTGGTGGTGATAGTGAGGGTGGCACGGCCCATGTGGCACCATCACCGGGCCACGCTACTAGCCACGCGGCTGACTCAGCAGAACAACCAGCCTCACCCTACCCCACACTGCCACAACCTGCACCACCACAACCTGCACAGCCACAACCACGGTACAATATCCAGACCCCACCAGCAGACCGCATCTGGGATTGGCAGGACGGTGACGAGTTTGTTCCCAGTCCCCATGACTTTGATGAAACACAAAGTGGAATAAAGCCATCTTGTCCACTTGGGAACAATGCCAGTGAACTGGACTGCTTTGAGTTATTCTTCGATGAACCCCTGATGGACATCATTGTCAGGGAAACCAACACATACTGTGAATACACCATGGCAAATACAATTCTCTCACCAAAATCACGGCTACACAAGTGGAAGGAGACAACTGTGGCAGAGATGTACCTGTTTTTTGCCACAATAATGCTTATGCCACATGTGTATAAGCACACTGTCACCACATACTGGACAACAGATCGCCTGATTTCAACTCCAGGTTTTAGTGACATTATAGGTGTCAATCGTTTCCTGATACTGTTGCGTATGTTACACTTTTCAGACAAAACCAGGCCTGACAGAAGCGACAGGTTATATAAGATAAGAAATGTGTTTATGTACCTGAAACAAAAGTGCTGCATGTATTTTTATCCCTTCAGGAAGCTTGTTATTGATGAGTCCTTGATTTTATTCAAAGGAAGACTCTCATTCAAGCAATATATACCAAGCAAGAGGAAACGCTTTGGTATAAAGCTATTTGTACTGTGTGATTGCAGAAGTGGTCTTGTTTTAGATATTATTGTGTACACTGGCAGTAATACTTTGAGAGATACCATGAAGTTATTGGGTATCTCTGGTGATGTGGTTCGAACAATGATGGAACCATATCTTGGTAAGGGGCATATGTTATTTACTGATAACTGGTACACAAGCCCCTTACTCAGTGATTTCTTGCGAGTGAACTTGACAGATGTGTGTGGCACAGTGCGTGGTAATCGCAAACATATGCCAAGGTTCGACGCTGGCACTCGCAGAGGTGAGGTGCAAGCCTTTGCTGCCAATGACATCATGGCATTTCGGTGGCATGACAAACGTGATGTCACATTGTTGACATCAGTTCACACAAACGAAATGGTACCCAGTGGCAGGGACAACAGAGAGACCAATGAACCCATTGTAAAGCCTGCAGCTGTCATGGACTACAACCTCAATATGCGCTTAGTGGACAAATGTGACATGCAGATTGGGTTTGCAGACTGTGTACGCAAGAGTTATAAGTGGTATATCAAACTTTTTTTCCATCTTGTTGATATCTCTATGCTAAATGCTTATAACATATACAAGTTGAAGACCAACAAAACACTACAGTGGACCCTCAACCAGCGATGGCATCGATTAACGATAAATCTGACTAGCGATTCATTTTAATGTAAAAATTTTGCCTCGACTAGCGCTTAAAAACCCTACCAGCGCTATTTGTTCCGTACCATACGCGTCCACTTTGGCCTGAGCGCGCCTCACTTGTCCCTTTGGTGCCAGTGTTTATAAGCCAGCCAGCCACCGCTGTCGCTTCCAAACATACAACTGGAACATTTCATATTATCACAGCCTTTTTAGTGATTGCACCTGCAAAATAAGTCACCATGGGCCCCAAGAAAGATTCTAGTGCCAACCCTACAGCAAAAAGAGTGAAAATTACTATGGAGATGAAGAAAGAGATCACTGATAAATATGAAAGTGGAGTGCGTATCTCTGAGCTGGTCAGGTTGTATAATAAACCCCAATCAACCATCGCTACTATTGTGGGCAAGAAAACGGCAATCAAGGAAGCTGTTCTTGCCAAAGGTGCAACTATGTTTTCGAAACTGAGATCGCAAGTACTCGAAGATGTTGAGAGACTGTTATTGGTGTGGATAAACAAGAAACAGATAGCAGGAGACAGCATCTCTCAAGCGATCATATGTGAAAAGGCTAGGAAGTTGCATGATGATTTAATTAAAAAAATGCCAGCAACTAGTGATGTGAGTGAATTTAAGGCCAGCAAAGGTTGGTTTGAGAGATTTAAGAAGCGTAGTGGCATTCATAGTGTGATAAGGCATGGTGAGGCTACCAGTTCGGACCACAAATCGGCTGAAAAATATGTGCAGGACTTCAAGGAGTACATAGACAGTGAAGGACTGAAACCTGAACAAGTGTTTAATTGTGACGAAACAGGCCTGTTTTGGAAGAAAATGCCAAGCAGGACGTACATTACTCAGGAGGAAAAGGCACTCCCAGGACATAAGCCTATGAAAGACAGGCTTACTTTGTTGATGTGTGCCAATGCTAGTGGTGATTGCAAAGTGAAGCCTTTATTGGTGTATCACTCTGAAACCCCCAGAGTGTTCAGGAAAAACAATGTCCTCAAGGCTAATTTGTGTGTGCTGTGGAGGGCAAACAGTAAGGCATGGGTCACTAAGGACTTTTTCTATGACTGGTTACACCATGCATTTGCCCCCGATGTGAAAAATTACCTAATTGAAAAGAAATTAGACCTTAAGTGCCTCCTGGTATTAGACAATGCCCCTGGTCATCCTACAGATGTGACAGAGCGACTTTCTAGGGACATGAGCTTCATTAAGGTGAAGTTTTTGCCTCCTAATACCACTCCTCTCCTGCAGCCCATGGACCAGCAGGTTATTTCCAACTTCAAGAAACTGTACACAAAAGCTATGTTTGAAAGGTGCTTTGTAGTGACCTCAGAAACTCAACTGACTCTAAGAGAGTTTTGGAAAGATCATTTTACCATCCTCAATTGTGTAAACATTATAGGCAAGGCTTGGGAGGAAGTGACTAAGAGGACATTGAACTCTGCTTGGAAAAAACTGTTGCCAGAATGTGTAGACAAAAGGGATTTTGAAGGGTTTGAGGCTAACCCTGAGAATCCTATGCCAGTTGAGGAATCCATTGTGGCATTGGGGAAGTCCTTGGGGTTGGAGGTTAGTGGGGAGGATGTGGAAGAGTTGGTGGTGGAGGACAGTGAAGAACTAACCACTGATGAGCTGCTAGATCATCTTGAACAGCAAGAGGGCAGACCTGAGGAAACTGCTTCGGAGGAGGGGAGAGAGAAATTGAAGAAGTTGCCTACTCCTAAGATTAAGGAAATCTGTGCAATGTGGCTTAAAGTGCAAACCTTTATGGATGATAATCACCCTGACACAGCTACTGCAAGCCGTGTTGGCAACCTGTACTCTGACAATGTTGTGAACCACTTTAGGAAAGTCATAAAGGAACGAGAGGTACAGGCCTCTATGGACAGATATGTTTTGCGACAGAAGTCCAGTGACTCTGAAGCTGATCCTAGTGGCATTAAAAGAACAAGGGAAGTAACCCCAGAAAAAGACTTGCTGCCTCAAGTGCTAATGGAAGGGGATTCCCCAAACACTAACACCTCTCCCCTCCTCCCATCCCATCAATCATCACCAGATCTTCAATAAAGGTAAGTGTCATGTAACTGTGCATGTAATCTTCAATTTGTGTGTATTAAAATTAATATTTCATGTTGTAAAAAATTTTTTTTTTCAATACTTTTGGGTGTCTTGCACGGATTAATTTGATTTCCATTATTTCTTATGGGGAAAATTAACTTGACTAACGGTTATTTTGACTAACGATGAGCTCTCAGGAACAGATTAATATCGCTGGTTGAGGGTCCACTGTATATATATATATATATATATATATATATATATATATATATATATATATATATATATATATATATATATATATATATATATATATATATATATATATATATATATATATTATATATATATATATATATACATATATATATATATATATATATATATATTTTATTTATTTATTATCACACTGGCCGATTCCCACCAAGGCAGGGTGGCCCGAAAAAGAAAAACTTTCACCATCATTCACTCCATCACTGTCTTGCCAGAAGGGTGCTTTACACTACAGTTTTTAAACTGCAACATTAACACCCCTCCTTCAGAGTGCAGGCACTGTACTTCCCATCTCCAGGACTCAAGTCCGGTCTGCCGGTTTCCCTGAACCCCTTCATAAATGTTACTTTGCTCACACTCCAACAGCACGTCAAGTATTAAAAACCATTTGTCTCCATTCACTCCTATCAAACACGCTCACACATACCTGCTGGAAGTCCAAGCCCCTCACACACAAAACCTCCTTTACCCCCTCTCTCCAACCTTTCCTAGGCCGACCCCTACCCCGCCTTCCTTCCACTACAGACTGATACACTCTTGAAGTCATTCTGTTTCGCTCCATTCTCTCTACATGTCCGAACCACCTCAACAACCCTTCCTCAGCCCTCTGGACAACAGTTTTGGTAATCCCGCACCTCCTCCTAACTTCCAAACTATGAATTCTCTGCATTATATTCACACCACACATTGCCCTCAGACATGACATCTCCACTGCCTCCAGCCTTCTCCTCGCTGCAACATTCATCACCCATGCTTCACACCCATATAAGAGCGTTGGTAAAACTATACTCTCATACATTCCCCTCTTTGCCTCCAAGGACAAAGTTCTTTGTCTCCACAGACTCCTAAGTGCACCACTCACTCTTTTTCCCTCATCAATTCTATGATTCACCTCATCTTTCATAGACCCATCCGCTGAAACGTCCACTCCCAAATATCTGAATACATTCACCTCCTCCATACTCTCTCCCTCCAATCTGATATTCAATCTTTCATCACCTAATCTTTTTGTTATCCTCATAACCTTACTCTTTCCTGTATTCACCTTTAATTTTCTTCTTTTGCACACCCTACCAAATTCATCCACCAATCTCTGCAACTTCTCTTCAGAATCTCCCAAGAGCACAGTGTCATCAGCAAAGAGCAGCTGTGACAACTCCCACTTTGTGTGTGATTCTTTATCTTTTAACTCCACGTCTCTTGTCAAGACCCTCGCATTTACTTCTCTTACAACCCCATCTATAAATATATTAAACAACCACGGTGACATCACACATCCTTGTCTAAGGCCTACTTTTACTGGGAAATAATTTCCCTCTTTCCTACATATTCTAACTTGAGCCTCACTATCCTCGTAAAAACTCTTCACTGCTTTCAGTAACCTACCTCCTACACCATACACATGCAACATCTGCCACATTGCCTCCCTATCCACCCTGTCATACGCCTTTTCCAAATCCATAAATGCCACAAAGACCTCTTTAGCCTTATCTAAATACTGTTCACTTATATGTTTCACTGTAAACACCTGGTCCACACACCCCCTACCTTTCCTAAAGCCTCCTTGTTCATCTGCTATCCTATTCTCCGTCTTACTCTTAATTCTTTCAATAATAACTCTACCATACACTTTACCAGGTATACTCAGCAGACTTATCCCCCTATAACTTTTGCACTCTCTTTTATCCCCTTTGCCTTTATACAAAGGAACTATGCATGCTCTCTGCCAATCCCTAGGTACCTTACCCTCTTCCATACATTTATTAAATAATTGCACCAACCACTCCAAAACTATATCCCCACCTGCTTTTAACATTTCTATCTTTATCCCATCAATCCCGGCTGCCTTACCCCCTTTCATTTTACCTACTGCCTCACGAACTTCCCCCACACTCACAACTGGCTCTTCCTCACTCCTACAAGATGTTATTCCTCCTTGTCCTATACACGAAATCACAGCTTCCCTATCTTCATCAACATTTAACAATTCCTCAAAATATTCCCTCCATCTTCCCAATACCTCTAACTCTCCATTTAATAACTCTCCTCTCCTATTTTTAACTGACAAATCCATTTGTTCTCTAGGCTTTCTTAACTTGTTAATCTCACTCCAAAACTTTTTCTTATTTTCAACAAAATTTGTTGATAACATCTCACCCACTCTCTCATTTGCTCTCTTTTTACATTGCTTCACCACTCTCTTAACCTCTCTCTTTTTCTCCATATACTCTTCCCTCCTTGCATCACTTCTACTTTGTAAAAACTTCTCATATGCTAACTTTTTCTCCCTTACTACTCTCTTTACATCATCATTCCACCAATCGCTCCTCTTCCCTCCCACACCCACTTTCCTGTAACCACAAACTTCTGCTGAACACTCTAACACTACATTTTTAAACCTACCCCATACCTCTTCGACCCCATTGCCTATGCTCTCATTAGCCCATCTATCCTCCAATAGCTGTTTATATCTTACCCTAACTGCCTCCTCTTTTAGTTTATAAACCTTCACCTCTCTCTTCCCTGATGCTTCTATTCTCCTTGTATCCCATCTACCTTTTACTCTCAGTGCAGCTACAACTAGAAAGTGATCTGATATATCTGTGGCCCCTCTATAAACATGTACATCCTGAAGTCTACTCAACAGTCTTTTATCTACCAATACATAATCCAACAAACTACTGTCATTTCGCCCTACATCATATCTTGTATACTTATTTATCCTCTTTTTCTTAAAATATGTATTACCTATAACTAAACCCCTTTCTATACAAAGTTCAATCAAAGGGCTCCCATTATCATTTACACCTGGCACCCCAAACTTACCTACCACACCCTCTCTAAAAGTTTCTCCTACTTTAGCATTCAGGTCCCCTACCACAATTACTCTCTCACTTGGTTCAAAGGCTCCTATACATTCACTTAACATCTCCCAAAATCTCTCTCTCTCCTCTGCATTCCTCTCTTCTCCAGGTGCATACACGCTTATTATGACCCACTTCTCGCATCCAACCTTTACTTTAATCCACATAATTCTTGAATTTACACATTCATATTCTCTTTTCTCCTTCCATAACTGATCATTTAACATTACTGCTACCCCTTCCTTTGCTCTAACTCTCTCAGATACTCCAGATTTAATCCCATTTATTTCCCCCCACTGAAACTCTCTTACCCCCTTCAGCTTTGTTTCGCTTAGGGCCAGGACATCCAACTTCTTTTCATTCATAACATCAGCAATCATCTGTTTCTTGTCATCCGCACTATATCCACGCACATTTAAGCATCCCAGTTTTATTAAGTTTTTCTTCTTCTCTTTTTTAGTAAGTGTCTACAGGAGAAGGGGTTATGGAGTTTGACAATTATTTTAAAAGTCTGTTATATTTTTTTTTTTTTTTTTTTTTTTTCCAAATCTAGGGCAAACACAATATGCAGTATTGTACCACTGCTTAGACAAGATGGGACTTACACAGATGACAGCAAAGAAATGAGTGAGATACTGAAGTCCCAGTATGACTCAGCATTTAGTGAGCTTAATCAGACTAAGGGTCGACAATCTGAATGAATTTTTTATGACCATTAATTAAAAAAATCTGATATTATCCTAACACTACAAGACTGAAAAAACAATAAATGACATGATCATGCACTCTGCCCCAGGTCCAGACTTGTGGAATTCCGTGTTCATCAAGAACTGTAAAAAGCCCTTTTCACATGCCTTCAGCATTCTATGGAGAGGGAGCATGGACACAGGGGTCATCCCACACTCACTAAAAACAACAGACATAGCCCCCCCTCCACAAAGGTGGCAGTAAAGCAATTACAAAGAATTACAGCCCCTCAAGGGAGGTTCCTTGACACTGGTGAGGGGCTCTTGATCTAGGGAATTGGATGTGTACTCCAGTTTCCTGAATTGAGCCTGAATACCTTCCATCCCCCCCACATGCACTGTATAATCCTATGGGTTTAGTGCCCCCCCATAATAATTGTTATAAAGAATTACAGACCAATAGCACTAAGTCTCACATCATAAAAATCTTTGAAAGGGTCCTTAGAAGCAAGACTGCCACCCACCTAGATACCCATCAGTTACACAGCCCAGGGCAACGTGGGTTTAGAGCAAGTCGCTCCTGCCTATCCCAACTATTGGACCACTATGACATGGTCTTGGATGCTCTGGAGTAATATACACCGATTCTGCAAAAGCCTTTGACAGTTGCAATCATGGTGTAATAGCACACTAAATGTGTGATAAAAGAATAACAGGAAAAATGGGTAGATGGATCTATAACTACATAACAAATAGTGAAAAGCTCTGTTCCACAAGGCACAGTATTAACTCCCATCCTGTTCCTCATCCGTATACAGTGGACCCTCGACCAACGATATTAATCCATTCCTGAGAGCTCATCGTTAGTCGAAATTATCGTTAGTCGAGTTAATTTTTCCCATAAGAAATCAAATTAATCCGTTCCCGACACCCCAAAGTATTAAAAAAAAAAATTTTACCACATGAAATATTAATTTTAATACACACAAACTGAAGAAGACATGTACAATTACATGACACTTACCTTTATTGAAGATCTGGTGATGATTGACGGGATGGGAGGAGGGGAGAGTGTGGACGGTGTTAGTGTTTAGAAGGGGAATCCCCTTCCATTAGGACTTGAGGTGTCAAGTCCTTTTCCGGGGTTACTTCCCTTCTTCATTTAACCCTTAAATGGTCCAAACGTATATATACGTTTTTTCAACATCTGAAAGTATGTAATAAAATGTAGATTTTTTTTTTTGTTTTACATGTGAAAATGTGTAAAAAAACTTTTATCTACATTTTTTTTGTTATATTTGAAAATATGTAAAAAAAAGTAGATCTACTTTTGTAGCACTACGAATTTGAACGTCAATCTGTTTGGACCGTTTAAGGGTTAATGCCACTAGGACCAACTTGAGAGTCACTGGACCTCTGTCGCACAACATATCTGTCCATAGAGCTCTGTACCTCCCTTTCCTTTACGATTTGTCTAAAACGGGCCACAACATTGTCATTGTAATTGTCACCAGCACAGCTTGCAATAGCTGTGTTAGGGTGATTTTCATCCATAAAGGTTTGCAGTTCAACCCACTTTCCACACATTTCCTTAATCTTTGAAGTAGGCACAATGGACTCCACAACTGGCATTGGCATCTCAGGGTTAGCCCCAAACCCTTCAAAATCTTTCTTAATTTCCATATTAATTCTTACCCTTTTTATCACAGGGATGGCACTAGAAGATTTCTTGGGGCCCATGGTGACTTATTTTGCAGGTGCAATCACTAAAAGCGCTGTGAAAATATGAAATGTTCCGATTGTATGTTTGGATGCGACTGCGGTGGCTGGCTTGTAAACACTGCGCTAGTCGAGGCAAAAATTTTACGTTAAAATGTATCGCTAGTCGGATTTAACAATATACGATGTCATCGTTGGTCGAGATGGCGAAGTCATCAGTAACCGATAAATCCGGTATCCGAAGCATTATATCGCCAAAAATTTGCCTCATTTCCCGTTACAAAACCTGGTACGCGATACGATTCGTACGAGACGTGTCCACATGTGGCCTGAACTGCCCCATGTGTGCCAGTGTTTACAAGCCAGCCAGTGTGCGCGCATCTAAGGATACATTCAGTATATTCCATATTATCCATATAATCACTGATTTTGGTGCTTGTTTCTGCAAAATAAGTCACCATGGGCCCCAAGAAAGCTTCTAGTGCCAACCCATCGAGACCAAGGGTGCTAATGACTATTGAAATGAAGAAAGAGATAATTGCAAAGTATGAAAGTGGAGTGCGTGTGTCGGACCTGGCCAAGTTGTATAGTAAATCCCAATCAACCATCTCTACTATAGTGAGCAGGAAAACGGCAATCAAGGAAGCTGTTCTTGCAAAAGGTGCAACTGTGATTACAAAATAGCGATCGTAAGTGTTAGAAAATATTGAGAGACTGTTATTGGTGTGGATAAATGAAAAACAGATAGCAGGAGATAGCATCTCTCAAGCGATCATTTGTGAAAAGGCTAGGCAGTTGCATGAGGATTTAATTAGAAAAATGCCTGCAACTAGTGGTGATGTGAGTGAATTTAACGAGAGGTACAGGCCTCTATGGACAGATATGTTGTGCGACAGAAGTCCAGTGACTCTCAAGCTGGTCCTAGTGGCATTAAAAGAAGAAGGGAAGTAACCTCAGAAAAGGACTTGCTACCTCAAGTCCTAATGGAGGGGGATTCCCCTTCTAAACATTAAAAACTTCGACACACTCCCCTCTTCCCATCCCATCAATCATCACCAGATCTTCATTAAAGGTAAGTGTCAATTATTCTATTGTGATTTTTCTATTGTTATTATTGTTATTGTAATTATTCTATTGCATTAAACTTAATATTTCATGTGGTAAAAGTTTTTTTTTTCATACTTTTGGGTGTCTTGCACGGATTAATTTGATTTCCATTATTTCTTACGGGGAAAATTGATTCGCTTTCCAATAATTTTGCTTTACGATGAGCTCTCAGGAATGGATTAATAACGTGAACTGGGGGTCCACTTTATATGACATAGACAGAGATGTAAGCCACACCACCGTGTCTTCCTTTGTGGATGACAACTGAATTTGCATTACAGGCAGAGGCGAAAGTGCGGACCTGGAGAATGTACAGAGAACTTTCACTGCACATGAATTACTGGGAACGGTTGATGTCCCTTGATTTGTATTCCCTGGAATGCAGACAGGCAAGATACATGCTAATATACATTGGAAAATCCTAGAGGGACTAGTCTCAAATTTACACACAAAAATCACTTCCTACAGAAGTAAAAGATTTGGCTGGAGATGCAACATCCCCCAATGAAATGCAGGGGCACCACGAATACACTAAGAAACAACACAATAAGTGTCAGGGACCCAAGACTGTTTAACTGCCTCCCAGCAAACATATGGGGGATTACCAATAGACCCTGGCTGTCTTCAAGAAGGCTCTGGACAGGCACTTAAAGTCAGTACCTGACCAGCTGGGCTGTGGTTCTTACATCGTTTTATATGTGGCCTGCAGTAACAGCCTCGCTGATAAGGTCCTGATCAGCCAGGTTGGAGGGAGGGGGTAAAGGAGGTTTTGTGTGCGAGGGGTTTGGACTTCCAGCAAGCATGCTTGAGCATGTTAGATAGGAGTGAATGGAGACAACAGGACTTGATGTGCTGTTGGAGTGTAAGCAAAGTAACATTTAGGAAGGGATTCAAGGAAACCAACAGGCCGGACTTGATTCCTGGAGATGGGAAGTACAGTGCCGGAACTCTGAAGGAGGGGTGTTAATGTTGCAGTTTTATAACTGTAGTGTAAGCATGCCCCTGGCAAGACAGTGACGGAGTGAATGATGAAAGTTTTTCTTTTTCAAGCCACCCTGCCTTGGTGGGAAACAACCGATGTGTTAATAAAAAAAAAATTCTACAAATACATGTACAAGGTATACAGGCCTAGCTGACATCAATGACATACAGTGGAACCCCAGATTTCGTCCGCACTGGATGTTGTACAATTTGGATTTCGACCACTTTTTGGGGAAATTTTGCTCAGATTTCATACCTCGTCCTGGAAATCATCTGTATCAGATGCGTCCGCCCACCCGGGACGCCGCCACTCATGCGTACGTGTCTCAGTCTGGTTATGTCACGGGTTGAGTGAGCATTTATCCGAAACATATCATAATAATCCATTGTTTTTTGTACATGCTTATTGAGTGCGACTGCAAAATAAGCCACCCTGGGCCCAAAGAAAGTTCCAAGTGCCAGCCCTTTGGTAAAGAAGGTGAGAAACACGATAGAATTCAAGAAAGAGATTGTAGAAAAATATGAAAGTGGCGTACGTGTGGCCGAGTTCACCAGGATGTATGGCAAGTCCAAATCAACAATCAGTTCCATCCTGGCAAAGAAAGTAGAAATCAAGGAAGGTGATGTTGTGAAAGGGGTAAATATGCTAACAAAACAGAGATCAAAGTGGAATGAGGTGCAAACTTCTGTGGAAAAATATCACCCTGACCAAGCTGATACAAGCCATATCTGCAATATGTTCAGTGACAATACCCTGTCCCATTTTAGGTAAATCTTAAAGAGACACCAGAAACAGAGCACTCTGGACAGATTTTTAGTGCAACAGGGATCCAGTGCCAGTAAAAGACAAAGAAAGGAAGTAACCCCAGATAGGGCTTTGATACCTGAAATCCTTATGGAGGGGGATTCCCCTTCCAAACAGTAACCTCTGCTCCTCCTCCTTCTCCCCTCCTCACTGTCCATACCCCAACAAGAGGCTTCAGTAAAGGTAAGTGTGATGTTAAATGTTCATTTATGTATGTAAAAATATAGTTATTCTTTAAAAAATTTATTTTTTGTTAATATTTTTGGGTGTCTGGAATGGATTAATTGTGTTTATATTATTTCTTATGGGAAATATTGCTTTGGTTTTCATCCTTTTCAGATTTAGACTGACCTTCTGGAACAGATTAAGGACGAAATGCGGGCTCCACTGTTCTACTATATAGAGAGCTGTTTGTTATGCAGAGCATTTTGGGCAAATTAGATCAGTTTTATCCCAGGATGCAGCCCACTCCAGTTGACTAACACTCAGGTACTATTTTACTGCTAGGTGAATATGGACAGCAGGTGTCTTAACCCTTTGACTGTCGCAACCCTAAATCCTGAGGTCTCTCTCCTGGTGTCGCAAAATATTTTAAAAATAAAAAAAATATTTTTTCTTATGAAATGATAGAGAATCTTTTCCCGATGGTAATGACACCAAAATACGAAATTTGATGGAAAACTTATGGAATTGCGCTCTCGCAAAGTTAGCGACCTCGGCAATATTTACAAATCAGCAATTTTGTCCACTTTGAGCCCTATTTTCGGCTAATTCCGTTGTTCCAGTTGACCAAACTCATAACTATTTCTTTAGAACTCCATTTGTTCTATCGACTGAGTACAAGAAACTGCCCATTTACTGATTTCAACTACCCAATAAAGTGGTCAGAAATTGATAATTTGGCCAATTTCACACAAATTAAAAAATATGCCAATTTCAAGATAGGGTCCAGAATGAACAATGCAGACATTCCTGGCTCTAAAACAACATTTTCTTTGTTCATCAGTCATGTCTCCAGGCCCCTTTGATATTACTCTTGCTTTCCGCTTTGAATTTTTATTCAGACGAAAGATAGAAGATTTGCTGTTATGCAGACTACTGCAATATTGTAATAATTGTATAAATAATGTCAACCCATTCATGACTGCATATCAGAATGGCTAGTTGGACATTTATTGAACAATGACATCATTTGTTTACTCTTGAACATCGACAAAAATCAAACATTTCCCTTACTTTGAGCTCCATTTCAAGGCTCTTTTCATAGTAAAACCAATCAAAATCACCTCTATTTCTATAATATGTTTTCCATTCTATCAAATGGGACTACGAAAACGAGAATATAACCATAAAAACTATATGAAAATACACCTCAAATTTGGCATTTTAATCCAATAACACGGTCAGAGTTTTTTTCTCATTATGCACTGCGTGTTGCAGGATTTTTTTTATACAGTGCACACTGACCACACAGACCCATTCTCTCACATGTGGGCCTACCAGCTTTCTCCTGCTCGATTTGAAGCCACTAGAGTTTTTGAGTATGTATGAGTCAAACACATTGGCTCGTAAGACGTATATATATGACCAAAACAGTCAAAGGGTTAAGGAAACACGTCCTGATGTTTCCAGTCATACTGGGGATCAACCCCCTGGACCTCAGTATGTCAGCTGAGTGCTCTAGCAGTTGAGCTTCGGTTTTAGGTCATCAACTTGCTAGTACTGTATGCTATGGATAAAAAAATTTTGTTAGTGTGAAATATTCACACAACAGAAGAACCTTATATCCGTGTTGATCCAGACCAAGGATAAGTCTGCAGATACTGTATAAGCTGACCCTTTATCCCAGTAGGAACTGCTTTAAATGTGACCTTTTCTCACTTCCATGTAGGTGCCTTGATGCTGAAGGGCTCTTGATGCAAGGAAGTGGAGGTGCCTTCCCCTTGGATTAAACCTGATTACTTCTCATTCCACTTACAGGTTTTACACTTTCCATGAATATATGTTCTGTATAATACATGTATGTGAATGAACTAAGTGTATTTCTGTCATTTGATGATCTGAGAAAAGCATCCCTCCATTGCATTAGCCTAGCCCCCTCTACTACAATGCATGTGATAGGAACAGTGCTAGACAGTCAAAATATGAAAATATGTTTGTGATGTGTATGTATGTATGAGTATGTATCCATACGAAGTCTTGTGCACATGAATACGTTTGCATATATGTATGCATGTATGTAATGTATGTGCACTATTGTATATGCAAAATAACCAATGAAAGAAATAGAGTTTCCGAGTGCTTTTGTGACATGCAACCTTACCAGATACACAAATAACCCACACATAGAAGAGAGGAGCTTACGATGACGTTTCGGTCCGACTTGGACCATTTACAAAGTCACACTAACCAGAAGTGGAGCAGGACGGGTATATTTAGGCAGGAAGAGGTAGTGGTGGTAGTAGTAGAAGTAGTAGTGGTGGTAGTAGTAGCAGTAGTAGTAGTGGTAGTAGTAGTAGTGGTAGTGGTAGTAGTAGTAGTAGTGGTAGTAGTAGTGGTAGTGGTGGTGGTAGTGGTTGTAGTGGTAGTAGTGGTAGTGGTGGTGGTAGTAGTAGTAGTGGTAGTGGTAGTAGTGGTAGTGGTGGTAGTGTTAGTAGTGGTGGTAGTAGTAGTGGTAGTAGTAGTGGTAGTAGTAGTGGTGGTGGTAGTGGTGGTGGTAGTAGTGGTAGTAGTAGTAGTAGTAGTAGTAGTAGTAGTAAATTAAGGAGGAGGAGCCAGTCAAATACAAAGAAAGGGGAGCACTGCAAGGGAGCTAGGTGCCCACAGAGGGAGAGCAAGTTCACAGAGGTGGGGGGGAAGGGGAAGTGATGAAATAAATATTGAAGGAACAGAAACACGAGACAGAAGAAAGAAAGACAACCCAGAGGAGAAAGAAGAAGGAAAGAGGAAAAGGGAAGAGGGAGAAGAAGAAAAAATGAGGAATCAGGTTAAGTCACGGGTGTTCTGAAGTTTGGAGCATTTTACAATGTAGTGGGAGAGGAAGGCATCTACAGAGATGAAGCCAGGACTAAGATTCATACAAGGAAAGTTGTGTATTAGAGAGAATTCAACTAGACAGCGACTGTTAGAGTTGGGAGTAGGGAAGACAGTTTTAGCGGAAGACCAGTCAGTAGGATGGCTGTGATCTCTGACGTGACAGAACAGAGCATTGTTAGTGTCGGCAAGCCTAACACTAATTTTGTGCTCCCTACGTCTGTCAGAAAGAGATCAACCAGTTTCTCCAAAGTATTGAAGAGGACAGGTGGAGCAAGAAATAGAGTAGACACCAGGAACATCTGTAGAGGGAGGGGAGGTATGAACGAGATTAGTGCGAATTGTGTTAGTCTAGCGGAAAGTAAGCGGGAACTCTTCTGTCCTCTGCCTTCCCTACATTTCCGGTCTTTCTAATCTCAACAGTTCTGTCCGTCCCTCAGACATCAAGCTTACTTTCCGCCAGATTAACACTCTTCGCGGTCAGCGGTGCATGATCTTCCGGTTTCCTATGGAGGTATTACGTTCAGAGATTATTTTCCAGTCATCTCGGCACGTCTTCGCGGCCGTTGGCAACAATGGTGGTCAGGCATGCACCATAACAAATCACACTCTATTAAACCACTTTTAGGTTTGTGGCCATCTTACCACCCTTGCTTTACTCGGGAGACTGTGCTCTCCTGTCTCCGCATTGGCCTTACTCACCTTACCCATGGGTATCTCATGGAACGACACCCCATGCCTCTCTAGAAGGTTTGTCAGGTCCCTATTTCAGTTCTTCTCTTTCTTGTAGATTGCCTGGTTTACCACCGAGCTTGCAGGATTTACCTCCAACGATGCCACCGCTCTCCCACTTTTACCTTACCTTCCCTTCTTGCAGATGGCCCTGCCTTTACCTTACAATCACTTTTTGATTTTATGTCAGCAACTGCTTTACTGTACGAACTTTGGTAGGATTAGCGCTTCTGATGTATTATAATAATACTAATAACAATAATACAAACTTTGGCACAGCCCTTAGCGTCCCTCCCAGCCATTTTCTCCCCTCACCTCTGATCCCCTCTCCACCTAGCTGTTCATGGCCCAGGCACTGTTTTCTGCCCCACAGCACTGTATGACCCTTGTCAGTTTAGAGCTTTCTTTGATTATAATAATAATGATGATTGGAATGGTGTGGGTGAAGGGGTATACCTGGAGTATACCTAGAGAGTGTTCCAGGGGTCAACACCCCTCGTAACCTGGTTCATGACCAGGCCTCGCAGTGAATCAGGGCCTGATCAACCAGCCAGGCTGTTACTGCTGGCTGCACACAAACCGACATAGGAAACACAGCCTCGCTGGTCAGGTACTGACTTTAGGTGCCTGTCCAGCTCCTTGAAGACACCCAAGGGTCTGTTGAGGGGTGTGGCAATAGAGGAATTAAAGGAGCAGGTGGTATAAATAAGAGAAGGCAGGTATGTGTTGGAGGCATGGTGTGGGTGAAGGGGTGGATAGTATGGGTGGCAAGTGGATAGCCAGTATGGGTGAAGTTGCTGGGTATGTAGCAAGGATATTGGGCCATGGGGAGGAGGGTGTATGAATGAGTGGTGTGAGCAGAGGTTGCTGGAAATGAGTCAAGGCAAGCAGTATGCCAGAGGTGTGTGGCTGAGGTATGATATTGGATGCATACAGAGCACTGAAGTGAGGGAGGTTGTGTACATTAAGTAGGCCTCTCTGTAAGGCAATGGCCTTCCCTGTATACTCGCCATGAGACATTTTACCCCTGTATTCCACCAAGTAAACTTACTAATACACCATATTCACTGAAAATATAACACAATTTTGCAACTGGCAGTCTAATGTATATTAATATACAGCCTCTCCTTACTTAGCGATGTACTTGTTTATCGACGACTCAGACTTACGACGGGCTCTCTGACTAGTATGCATATCTAAATGTATATTAGAGCTGATTTCCTCTATTTGTTTATTACAGTATACAGTACACTACTGTATAAACATTTAAAAATATACCAAAAATATTATAAGTGGTGCAAAGGTGACATTAAAACAATATCAAAGATGGGTGACACAAACCCACTACCATTATAGCATGCTCCTTGCTTAGCAACAAATTCATTTACTGACGTGGTCTTAGGAATGAAACTCCATCGCTAAGTGAGGAGAGGCTGTATATTAAAGGGACACATCAGTTCCCCTGTTTTCTAATAATGTTATTTTTCCCCTATAATCTACGTTGTCCATAATTACTGTCACATTTGCTTTGTCTGCTTTCTTCAGGTGAAGTCTAGGGGCTTTCCTTAATTCATGGTATAACTTAACAAATCTTTGAGGACAGTTATGTTGCAGAGGTCTGAGCTCAGACTTCTGTAACACGTTTCCTCTAATAAATGTCCTGTCTAATAAGAATCTTTTTCCACATCTTGTCAGTATCACCATACCATTTTTTATTTACTGTAGTACACACACTTATGATTTTTTTTGAACTGTTCATCAACAGGAAGGTGGCCACGAGCACTGCATCCTTCCATTATTCTTGCTATGGAGGAGTAAGTCATCTTCACTAAACATTGTTTTTCCTTATTTAACTTATGTACAGTAACTTATAAAGAATGCATGTAAGACACCTGTATATGAAATTTGAGGAGAATACTCATTGTACATAATTACATGTTCCCATTACATTTATAATGATATATTAACACTAGTTGTACTTCTACAATTGCTGAACATGTTGGTGATTGATAACAAAGAGCAAAAGTTAAATGAAAAAGGTGTGTGGTGGAGGTACAGTATGTATGTTGAGTGAGGCACAGCCATGACAGTCATCTCACTGCTGAAACACATCACCATATTCCAGAGTTTCTCCACCTTGCTAAGCAGTAGTTTATTTGGCTGACTAATACAGTGAAGGAAGATGTATGGGCAAGTCTAATTTCAGCAGAGAAGCGGTATTTTGAGGGAAGAGGTATGAACGAGCATTCACTTTCTCCCTCCCATGATGACTCTGGCTTCTACCACAGCCTGTGGAGTAGTGATGCTCTTATTTCTCATCCACTAGGCATGGCATTAGTACAAGTAAGACGTGCAGCATCTGCGTATCTTTATTGCTGAGACGTTTCACTAACTGGCTGCATTTTTTCAGTTGAATACAGAGAATATAAACTAAAAAGAATAAAAAGTCACAATACCGTGACTGGAACAATACACAAATAACCCACAACCACTAACTAGTGTGTGATTAGTTAAAAGATCCAAGTTGGACTGAAATGTCGACATAAGTTTCTTTCTCCTATGTGCAGGTTATTTTTGTAATATAAACCAAGACAGTGGAAGAAATAGAGAGGTAATTTTGAGGTGCTCGGTTTCTCAGATTTGATGGATGTCCAGTTCCTTAGATTAGATTTTACCACTGAAATGGCTAGTTTATTGTGCACCCCACATTATCCTGTGAGTGGTAGTGGATAGTTTATTGTGCACCCTATATCCATCCTGTGGATGGCAGTGGCTAGTTTACTGTGCATCACATATCCATCCTGTGGACAGTAGTGGCTAGTATATTGTGCACCCCATATCCATCCTGTGGACGGTAGTGATTAGCTTATTATGCACCCCATATCCATCCTGTGGACGGTAGTGGCTAGTTTATTGTGCACCCCATATCCATCCTGTGGACGGTAGTGGTTAGTTTATTGTGCACCCCATATCCATCCTGTGGACAGTAGTGCAAGAGCATATGGATACACAAAAGGCCTAGGAACTAGGCCCCAAAAGGATTTACAGGAGTACATCTGGATTTATATCTACAGTTCACTCATTTAGGAAATTTGTTTAATATATCTGGAATCTTATTTTCATTAATAAAATATCTTGACATGTCACATAAGTTATTATACTATCTCTATATTCCTCAGTAAGTGAACAATTAACTCTTAAACAGTCCAAATGTAGATCTACGTTTGCTCGCGTAGCGCTCTGAACGTAGATTTACGTTTTTTTTTTTACATTGCTTCTTATGTAGAAAATCAAGGTCGGAGCACTACGCACGCAAACGTAGATCTACGTTTGGACAGTTTAAGGGTTAAGCACGTAGTGTTCAAGATAGTGACCATAGGGCTGCCACATACTTTGCATTTGGTTTGATTATCATCTATCTGTCTGCCAGACTGCCAAAAGTACTTGTTCCCAAGCCTAAGCCTCACCACTACATCAGTCAGTATGTTATATTAGTAATAATAATCTTTATTTCTACAAGTATATGTACAAGGTATACAGGCCTAGCTGACATTAATGACATACTACAGTAGACCATCATTTAACACAAGTTTATTTGGCACAATTTAGTTATAGCACGATTGAAGAATTACGGATTGTTTTATACGACACTTCGTCAGATTAATTCAACACGGTTCAGTTTGTGGGAGGGGAAAATATTTGGAGCGTCGGCTGCAGGATACTTCTGGCTTTGGGTTAAACTATCGAGTCAATGGGGGGAGGCCTACCGCCACCCCCACCACCCTTGTCCTAGTCTTGGGTTCATACATGTGTAGAACTGTACTCTCTGCTAGGATCTAGCTGTGATTATTTTTGTCTAGATCTTTTAATTGCTATATCTTGTATCTGCCTAGCAATCATGGCACCAAGTAGGCATACAAGTGTTGTTGAAAGTGGCAAGAAAAGGCTTAAGCATTTAAATCTAGGAATTACAAAGAAAATCAAGATATTAGTTAAGCTTAAGAGTGGCTCACGTGTGGTGGACATAGTGAGGGCCTGTGGCCTTAACCCTTTGACTGTTTCCGACGTATAAATACGTCTTACGAGCCAATGTTTCTGACGTATTTATACGCACAAATTCTAGAGGCTTCAAATCGCGCGCCAAAGGCCTGGTAGGCCTACACGGGAGAGAATGGGTCTCAGTGGTCGGTGTGCACCCTGTGAAAAAAATCTGGGACCTAGCGGTGCATTGTGGGAACGCCATGTTGTCAGTCCATTTTCACCATGCCTCTCGGTAAGAAGTTCCTCACTCCTCGGCGGATTGGAGGTCTTTTGTTCCCAAGTGATAGCTCTAACAGCGATGAAAATGTCAGTGACAGTGAATTCAAGGGTTTTCAAGTGAGTGTTACCGAAAAAAGTGCCCAGGATAACGTAAATAGTGACGAAAACCCAGATGACCCACAACCTTCGACCTCTGGTGCTGTGCCGGCTTGTTCACATTCACCTTCGCCTGTACCAGGACGAAAGAGGAAACTATTTGGTCGTGTACAACACCCTGATGATAGCAGTGATAGTGATAGTGATAGTGATTTCAAGGTCATTGAAAGCAGTTCTAGTGACAGTGAGAGTGAATATTCCCCAGTGAAGCGCCAGTATGTACGACGTAGCATGCGGTCTGGTAGTGTTTCATATGTTGTTCCAAGGGGAAGGAGAAACTCTGGGAGCACATCCCGTGGCCCAACACCACGACCTGATAGTGAAGATGACGATATTGTAACGATGGGTATGAATGGTGACAGTGAGGGAGGAGGCAGTGGTGGTGATAGTGAGGGTGGCACGGCCCATGTGGCACCATCACCGGGCCACGCTACTAGCCACGCGGCTGACTCAGCAGAACAACCAGCCTCACCCTACCCCACACTGCCACAACCTGCACCACCACAACCTGCACAGCCACAACCACGGTACAATATCCAGACCCCACCAGCAGACCGCATCTGGGATTGGCAGGACGGTGACGAGTTTGTTCCCAGTCCCCATGACTTTGATGAAACACAAAGTGGAATAAAGCCATCTTGTCCACTTGGGAACAATGCCAGTGAACTGGACTGCTTTGAGTTATTCTTCGATGAACCCCTGATGGACATCATTGTCAGGGAAACCAACACATACTGTGAATACACCATGGCAAATACAATTCTCTCACCAAAATCACGGCTACACAAGTGGAAGGAGACAACTGTGGCAGAGATGTACCTGTTTTTTGCCACAATAATGCTTATGCCACATGTGTATAAGCACACTGTCACCACATACTGGACAACAGATCACCTGATTTCAACTCCAGGTTTTAGTGACATTATAGGTGTCAATCGTTTCCTGATACTGTTGCGTATGTTACACTTTTCAGACAAAACCAGGCCTGACAGAAGCGACAGGTTATATAAGATAAGAAATGTGTTTATGTACCTGAAACAAAAGTGCTGCATGTATTTTTATCCCTTCAGGAAGCTTGTTATTGATGAGTCCTTGATTTTATTCAAAGGAAGACTCTCATTCAAGCAATATATACCAAGCAAGAGGAAACGCTTTGGTATAAAGCTATTTGTACTGTGTGATTGCAGAAGTGGTCTTGTTTTAGATATTATTGTGTACACTGGCAGTAATACTTTGAGAGATACCATGAAGCTATTGGGTATCTCTGGTGATGTGGTTCGAACAATGATGGAACCATATCTTGGTAAGGGGCATATGTTATTTACTGATAACTGGTACACAAGCCCCTTACTCAGTGATTTCTTGCGAGTGAACTTGACAGACGTGTGTGGCACAGTGCGTGGTAATCGCAAACATATGCCAAGGTTCGACGCTGGCACTCGCAGAGGTGAGGTGCAAGCCTTTGCTGCCAATGACATCATGGCATTTCGGTGGCATGACAAGCGTGATGTCACATTGTTGACATCAGTTCACACAAACGAAATGGTACCCAGTGGCAGGGACAACAGAGAGACCAATGAACCCATTCTAAAGCCTGCAGCTGTCATGGACTACAACCTCAATATGCGCTTAGTGGACAAATGTGACATGCAGATTGGGTTTGCAGACTGTGTACGCAAGAGTTATAAGTGGTATATCAAACTTTTTTTCCATCTTGTTGATATCTCTATGCTAAATGCTTATAACATATACAAGTTGAAGACCAACAAAACACCAAAATATGGTGAATTTTGCCTGTCAGTAATCAGACAAATAATTGCAAAGTACAAAGGAGCAACTCCTGCAATAGACCAGCGCCCACAGACGTCATCTCGTTTGAGGCCTGGTGATCACTACCCCATACAACTGCCTCCTACTACTGCCAAGAAAAATGCTCAGAAGAGGTGTTATGTATGTATGCATACCACAAAACGCCCACAAACACGCAGAGACACTCGTTTTATGTGTGAGAAGTGTGAAGTGCCCCTCTGCATATACCCATGTTTCAAAGAGTTCCACAAGCTGCAGCAGTTCTAGGAACATGTTTAGTGACTGTACATATGTATATATATTATGGAACAATAGTAATAAACATTGTTTTGTATTGTTTGTTTGTGTAAACAAAGTGTATACACAAACTAATAGTGATAAAGTTTGTTCTGTTATTGTGTTGTAAATAATGAGTGTATATTTGAACAATGCACCTTACATTGGTCTCACAGGCCACATAAGTTACCTGGAAAAGAAAAATATTGAAAAATGCAAGAAACCTTTGAATTAGAGTAAATAAAAGAATACCGGGTGGGCGGCAGTCGCCGCTGTTGCCGTACGCACGTCAATTTCTGCAAACTTTGCGGCTCTATATCTCGGTAAGTACTGATGGCAAAAATTTTTTTTTAGGCTTAAAACACTAGTAAAAATATTCCTAACATTTTCATAAGAAAAAATAATTTTTTTTTTTCGAATATTTGGCGACATAGAATGACAGTTTCAGAGAGGGCCCTGAAACAGTCAAAGGGTTAATGAAGCGTCAGTTCGTACAATTAAAAAGAGTGAGGTGAATATACGAGCTTATGTAATGAATAACCCAAGATGTCATCTCTTGAAGAGAATGACATGTAGATCACAAGTAAATAAAACAGAAAACTTGTTGCTTGAGTGGATCAAACCAAAGACAAAGAAAGGTGCACCACTTAATTTCAACCTAATTAGGGAAAAGGCCTTACAGTTGTTTACCACAGTGTGTGATAAGGGAGGAAGGCCTGAAAAAGAGTGTGTTTAGCACTGGCTGGTTCCAAAACTTTAAGTTGCATAATAAGTTACATAATATTAAGTTTTCTGGTGAAAGTGCTTCAACTGATCGTACAGCAGCAAGTAATATCCCTGCTGAATTGCAGGAAATTATTTCTGAGGGTAGCTATGAGCCACATCAAGTGTTTAATGCTGACAAGTGTTTTTTGGAAGAAAATGCCAATACGAACTTATATCAGTCAGCAAGAGAAAAGTGCACTGGGTTTCAAGGTGGCAAAGGATGGCTTCACCTTGCTCCTTTGCAGTAATGCATCAGGTGATTTCAAGTGTAAGCCCATGGTTGTTTACCGCTCTAAGAATCCTCATATTTTGAAAGGTGTAGATAAAAACACCTTACCAGTAATTTTGAGGTCAACCAGTCAGCATGGATGACAGAGGAAATATTTATTGACTAGTTTAAGTATCACTTTATTCCTGAAGTCAAGTTTTACCTGCATAGCAAGAACTTTGCATTCAAGACTCTCTTCATTCTTGATAATTCCCGTACTCATCCACAAGCTTTGCTGGATGTGACCCCACGTGTAAAAGTTGTATTTTTACCTCCAAATACAACATCTTTAATACAACCAGTGGATTGGGGAGTTATTAAGTCATTCAAGTGTAACTACACAAAATAAGTTATGAAAAAACTAGTTGCATCAATGGACTCCAACTCCAACCTGGCAGTAGCAAGCTTCTGGAATAAATTTAACATTGTAGATGCCATCAGCTGTGCTAGAAGTGCATGGAATGAAGTGCCCCAATCAGCATTAAATGCAGGCTGGGGAAAGTTATGGCCTTCTGTATTTAATTCTTTCATTGGTTTTCCCTTGCTTGAGAGTCAGGTTCAGGAAATTGTTCAGCTGGCAAGGAGATTACCAGGTGATGATTTTGAAGATATGAATGAAAATGTGAATGAGCTCTTAGAAGATAATGATGATGAAGACAGGAGTCCAGAGGAAATGTTGGCAGAGCTCGATGCACAGATACAAGGGAGGGAGATAACAGAAGATGAAGAAGAACCTGAAGAAAAACAGTTAACATTGCAGCAGTTACATGAGCAGCTCCATGTTGCTGCTAAACTAGCAGACTTTTTCACCGAAGAGGACCCTGACAAATCTAGAAGCAGTGCTTTGAAATGGGGTCTAGACCAGCTGATGGTGCCTTACCATCAGCTGTATAATGTACTGCAGAGTAAAAGAGCCCAGAGATCCATTACAGAATTTATGTACACTTCAATACAACCATCAACTTCAGTACCAGACCCTCTACCATCCACTTCTGCCGACAACTGACAACCATTCACCTCAGCCCAGTAGGGCCACACCATCCATATCCACTCTCTTCACAATCATCCACAAACACCATTACCCACAATTTAAGGTAAGAAATACTATTATTTCTATTGCATTTGTAGTCTTAAGCAGTAATTTATCACAATAATGAACTACAATTACATATTCACTTTTATTTTTGTAAGAAAAAGTTGTTTGGCTTTTTGGGGGCTCCCAGGAACATTACCCTATTTTCCCAATAAGTTCTTCAGTTCATCTAACACGGTTTTACCTAACACGGCATTTTCAAGAACATAATTACTGTGTTAAATGACGGTCTACTGTACTATATAAAAAGTCCCTTGTTATGCAGAGCATTTCGGGCAAATTAGGTCATTTTTGTCCCAGGATGTGACTCACACCATTTGACTAACACCCAGGCACCCATTTTACTGGTGGGTGAGCAAAGACAGCAGGTGTCTTAAGGAAACACATCCTAATGTTTTCCAACTGTACCAGGTATCGACCCCTGGACCTTAGAGTGTGAGTCAAGTGAGCTAGCAAATGAGCTACGGGACACTTCACATTAGAAGTTGCTCCATAAAATGTACTTATTTATGTTCATGTTTTCACAGTGGGTTATAGATCTACCAAGGCTTTTTAACTGCATACCTTTAATATTCAGTTCCTTAGACTCGATGAACCTGGGTCGAGGGACTGAACACCAATAAAGGCTGAGGGATTGAACACCTCAAAATTAGTTCTCCACTTCTTCCACTGTCTACAGTTTATGCTCTTTCTATCGGAGTGAAAAATACAACTGGTTGGTGAGAGATCTTGTCACTAAAAGTACCTGGGTGTTACACTTGTGTCGTACTCATTAGCTTCTCTGTATTGTAAACTATTAATATAATGACACAACATTAACATCCCTTCATGCATACAGTACATGAAAGCTTTTCTTCTCTTGATATTTAGTAATTTATACAGGAGAAGAGATTATTAGCTCTTTGCTCCCGGCATTTTAGTTGCCTTTTATGATATGCATAGCTTATAAAGGAAGGATTCTTCTCCACCCACTTTCCTATGCAATGAGTGAAAATTGCGATCCGGTGTTTTTTTCGTTATTGAATGCACCTGATAACACATTTACACTATCATATATTAAGTGCTCAATACAGCTAGGCATAAAAAAGATTAAAAAGTAAAATACACAGTATATACAAGACTTGAAATATGGCACTTGTTGCCCTTCCCTTACACATCTGTACTACAAAAATAGTGGAAAAGCAGTAAAAAGCACAGAATATAATTAACAATGACTCACTTGAAAGCCAACGACAGAGTGGAACACCAAAAAGAGGGTGCTGAATAAGTGAAGCCCTCCTTTATATATTTTTATATTTATTTTTAACACTCCAGCTGTCTCCCATTGAGGTAGAATGACCCAACAAAGAACACTCATTGTCACTCATTTTAATCAGTGCTTTGCCACAAGAGTGCCAATATCAGAGCACAGATGCCCCTCCAAATTGCAATATCTCCACCCCTTCTTCAGAGTTCAAGTACTGTACTCCCCACCTCTGCCCCTCCTTCATTGTGCAGGTACTGTACTTCCCACCTCCACCCCTCCTTTGGAGTACAGGTACTGTACTTCCTACCTCCACCCCTCCTTCAGAGTGCAGGTACTGTACTTTCCACCTCCACCCCTTCTCCAGAGTGCAGGCACTGTACTTCCTACTCCCACCTCTTCTTCAGAGTGCAGGCACTGTACTTCCCACTCCTACCTCTCCTTCAGAGTGCAGGCACTGTACTTCCCACCTCAGGAACTCTAGTTTGGCTAACCAATTTCTCTGAATCCCTTCATAAATGTTGCCTTGCTCACAATCTCACAGCACATCAAATGATAAAAACTACTTGCCTACACTAACTTCTGTCTACCCCACTCACACAAGCCTGCTGTATGTTCAAGCTCCTATTAGGATGTTCACATGTACTAAGAGGCACAGTTGATGCTCGAAGGCAGAAGCTCATCAAATAGCATGTAAGGAACACATGAAAGATTTGGGAGTAATTATGTCTGCTGACCTTTATTTCAAAGAACACAATAAGGCAAATTTCATGACAGCTTGGAAAAAGGCAGGATAGATAATGAGATCGTTCAAAACAAGGGAAATAGTGCCAGTGGTGACTATTCAAATAAACTTGTGCTCTCTCATTTAAAATGTTGCTTAGTGTTGACGGCCCCATTCAAGACAGGAGAAATATCAGAGATGGAACAGATGCAGAGACTGTTTCATGCCTGCATAGAACCAATAAAACTGGGAATGCCTTAAAGTCTTAAATATGTACTCACTGGAAAGGAGAGAGAGATACATGACAATATATTCCTGGAAAGTATTTGAGGGCCTAGTCCCAAATCTGCACACTGCCATAATAGCATACTGGAGTGAGAGATATGGAAGGAAGTGCAAAATAAATTCAGTGAAAAGGAGGGGGTGTTGTGGGCACAATAAGGGAACACTGTATCAACATCCATGACCCCAGACTACTCAGCATCTTACCAGAAGATATCAGAAACACTACTGGGACAAGTGTAGAAGTTTTCAAGAGGAAACTGGACAAGTATCTCCACTAGGTGCCAGATCAACCAGGCTGTGATGGATATGTGGGCCAGTGGGCTGCCAGCAGCAACAGCCTGGTTGATCAGGCAAGTACCAGACAAATCTGGCTCTGGAAGTGGAAAAACTCTCAAAACTCATCAAAGGCCTGGGTTAGTGTGTATTTGTGAAGATGCTATTAATGGTTTTTTTAAGTCAAGTGGAATCAGGGTTACATCAGAAATTGTGGAGATGTCAGCAGCATTTAGAATCTCATTCTTAAAAACACATATGGGTCATCAACCTTAATAATGATTAATGGTTCACTGAATACAAAGTTATATTGTGATTTTGCTATTTCACTTATTTGTTGTTATTGCCAGTGTATGTTCCATCTCCTTTAAGTAAGGGGCTGATACCAGATGCAAGTTGCAGCTTAGATTTTCCATATGAGAAAAAGAAATTGGGGTGTCTTATTTCATTTATGGCTCTTTTGTTTCCTGTTTCTCCTGGCCACATTCAATTTGATCTTAGTGCTGTCTAGTTCTCTAATCAATATTTCATACTTCAGAAAGTTGGGGTGCCTTTGAGATATTCTGTTATCTGTCACCTTCACCTGTAGAGGGAGCATCTCTCTCCCTCTCACACTCTCTAATTCACATCTTTCTGGAACATACTCCAGAGGTATCAGTGGTAGAAGTTACTTATATGAAAACAGCAAAGTATAGTCATGAAGGATAAAAGTCACAATACTGTGGCTGGAACACTTACCAAGGAATTGGTTAAGGTCCATGTTAGTCATATCTTCTCAATACATTTTGGCAAGGTCATAATTGATTTGGTTCCAGTTGATGTTCTTATTCTTGAAGGTAAATTTGTTGAATTCCTCCTCATGAGTGATCATGTTCCACTGTTCCAGATCAGTGTATATGGAAGTCTGAACCTCAATCAGGTTGTGGTCAGATTTTAGTCTTTGACAGCATTATGTTCCTTACCACTTCCTCATTATTCTTGGTAAGAACAAAGGTACTTTATAGGCTAGTCAGTTCCACTGTCTGCTGGTTTAAGGCAAATGTGTTACAGAAGCTTAATAATTTGACTAAGTGAGACTGTTTAGCCAAGCTAGCTCCTGGAACACTCTCTGCTATTACAGTATTTGCTACATTCGTTCATTTTAGATGCCTTAAAATAAAGTCACCAAGAAACATATTATTTAGGGCCCTGTTTGACAAGTTTCCAAGACAGTGATCTATTTTCATTAGATGGTCTTTGAACTGCTGGGACATTGCATCTGGTGGTTTATATACATGTAGACAACCAGACTCTGATTAACCATTTTAACCACAAAAATTTTATCTCTATAGTTTGTGTTAAGTAATTCAGTGCAAATGAATGACTAACATACAGAACAACCTGCCCTTCTTGCCAACTTTTCTGGCCATATCTAAATAGGCTGCTCCTTCCCCCACACTCATGTGTTTCAAATAAAAATTAAGAGAGGGTGAAGTACGTTATACTCTAGTAATGTTTACCTAGTACACAAGTAGAAAAAAATGGGTGACAAATTAGAAGGTATATGGAACATAACCTTATTTTTCCCATATGTTTTTCACTTTACAAATTACATTAATTTATGTGCCAATTTTCATGAACGTAACTTATCTCGTTCAGGGTCATGGAAACCACAGTTATAATGAAGCATAGAGTATCTAGTAAAATAATCTGATGTGTTTTAGTACCAGAATATTTAAACCCATGAGTAGTGGCCTAAAAGGAAACACTGTCGATAGCAGAGATTACTGTGCTGTTTGTGGGAAGCAGCAACAGTGGTCATACAACTCCTGGGATGTGGGCTGTAATTAGGTTTGATTCAAGGGAAAGATAGCTACAAATCCTTGGATCAAGATCTCTTAAACCCCTTTAAAGGGTAATCCTGTACAGTATAGTCTATTCTTTGAGATATACAGTATTTCATCTGTTATTTATATAGCAAGATAATGTTACAAAGTTCATTAATCTATTACTAACTTTACTGTCTAGATTTAAAGCAGAAGTATCTGGCAGCATATAGCTGAGATATGTATCTTAAGCTATAACAAAGAAAGGCACAGGCAAAGTCAAGTACGTATAGCTTCGTTGTCAAACTTAAGACCACTTCTCTCTCTTGATGGGCATAGAGAGGTCTGTTGGTCCAGCTTGGCTGCTGTTATTGCTGTTACTACTGTTATTAGTGCTGGCAGTGGCTGCCACTGAAGCAGCAGACACTACAGCTGCTGCAGCTGCTGCGGACTGTTGTAAGGCCGCGGAGGTTAAGGCCATAGGTAGAGTGACGAGGGGGGCTGTGGCACTTCCATCTGTGGAGATAATAAACTATTAGCATATACACAACAACAAATACACATTGTTTCTTTGGATGATTTATAGATAAATCGGGGAATGGGTGGGGTTTGAACCCGTGGTAAGTGAGTCTTAAAACTCACAGGCCAGTGTGTTAACCACTGGGCCAACTGGCTCTAATAACATTCAACCAACTAGGTACAGTGGACCCTCGGTTATCGGCCGTAATCCGTTCCAAAAGGTCAGCCTAAAACCAAAATGGCCGAAAACTGAAATAATATTTCCCATAAGAATTAATGTAAAGATGTAAAATTAATCTGTTACAGACACCTAAAAATATTAACAAAAAAATACATTTTTTAAGATTACAGTGGACCCCCGGTTCACGATATTAATCCGTTCCTGGGAGCTCATCGTAAACCAAAAATATCGGAAAGCGGATGAATTTTCCCCATAAGAAATACAGTGGACCCCCGGATAACGATCAGCTCCCAACTCGACCAATTATGTAAGTTTATTTTTGTAAGTGCTTTTGTAGGTGTATTTTTAGAACTAATCTAATTCACAATATTTCTTATGGGAACAAATTTGGTCTATAACGGCACCCAAACAGACTTCTGGATTGAAATAATATCGTTATGCGGGGGTCCACTGTAATGGAAATCAAATTAATCCGTGCAAGACACCCAAAAGTATGAAAAAAAAAACTTTTACCACATGAAATAGTATTAAGTTTAATGCACACAAACTGAAGAAGACATGCACAGTTTGTAGTATGTACTCTACTAACAATAGAATACATGACACTTACCTTTAATGAAGATCTGGTGATGATTGATGGGATGGGAGGAGGGGAGAGTGTCGAAGTTGTTAATGTTTAGAAGGGGAATCCCCTTCCAAAAGGACTTAAGGTGTCAAGTCTTTTTCCGAGGTTACTTCCCTTCTTCTTTTAATGCCACTAGGACCAGCTTGAGAGTCACTGGCAGCCTCACCATGCCTAATCACACTATGTATGCCACTACAATTCTTAAATCTTTCAAACCAACCTTTGCTGGCCTTAAATTCACTCACATCACCACTAGTTGTAGGCAATTTCTTTACCAAATCGTCATGCAACTGCCTAGCCTTTTCACAAATGATCGCTTGAGAGATGCTATCTCCTGCTATCTGTTTTTCATTTATCCACACCAATAACAGTCTCTCAACATCTTCTAACACTTGCAGTCGCTGTCTTGTAATCACAGTTGCACCTTTTGCAACAACAGCTTCCTTGATTGCCGTTTTCCTGGTCACTATAGTAGAGATGGTTGATTGGGGTTTTGTATACAACCTGGCCAGCTTGGACACACGCACTCCACCTTCGTACTTTGCAATTATCTCTTTCTTCATTTCAATAGTCATTAGCACCCTTTTTCTTGAAGGGTTGGCACTAGAAGCTTTCTTGGGGCCCATGGTGACTTATTTTGCAGAAACAAGCACCAAAAACAGTGATAATATGGAATGTACCAAATGTATCCTTAGATACGAGCACACTGGCTGGCTTGTAAACACTGGCACACACGTGGACACATCTCGGATGAATTGTATACCGGGTTTTTTAACAAGAACCGAGGCAAAATTTTTGCGTTAGAATGTATCGCATACCGGATTTATCGGATACCGATGGCATCGCGAACCAGGGGTCCACTGTAATTATACAGTGGAACCTCAAATTTCGAACGTATCGCTTATCAAACTCTTCGAAAATAGAACCCTTTTTACAAACCAACTTTGTCCTTATTATCGAACTTGCCCCTATTTTCGAACCGCCGGGTACCGGACCTGTCCGGTAGCCTGCTCTGTCCACGTCCCCACGCAGGCGCCGTGAGCCAGTCTGGTTTTGTTGAAGCTTGAGCGAACACTAACCTGCACTCTAATTCAAACATTTTACGATTATTTCATTGTGTTTAGTGCTTGTGGGACTGTGAAATAAGATACAATGGGAGCAAAGAAACTTGCTAGTGGTATCCCTGTAGTAAAGAAAGTGAGAAACACCATAGATGTGAAGAAGGAAATAATACAGAAGTGGAATGATGTCCAAGTGGAATGATGCCCAAATGTTTGTGGAGAAGTACCACCCTGAGCAAGCTGAAACAAGCCATCTTTGCAACAAGTTCAGTGATAGAACCATGTCCCATTTTAGGGAAATCTTAAAGAGGTACCAGAAACAGAGGACTGTGGACAGTTACTTTGTGAGACAGGGGTCCAGTGACTCTCAAGCTGGTCCTAGTAGCATTAAAAGACAGAGAAGGGAAGTAACCCCAGAGAAGGCTTTGATACCTGAAGTCCTCATGGAGGGGAATTCTCCTTCCAAACACTAACCCCAACTCCCTCTCTCCTCCTCCCTATCTTCCAGATGCCATCACTAATCTTCAATAAAGGTAAGTAAAATGTTATTTATATGTTTATTTAAATTTATTAATACATAATTGAACACTATATTTGTTGTGTGTATGTAAATCTATAATTAATCTCTATAAAATGTTTTTTTTTGTGTGTGAGAATATTTTTGGGTTTCTGGAATGGATTAATTGTATTTCCATTATTTCTTATAGGAAATATTGCTTCGCTTTTCAGACTTTTCAAATTTAGAACTAACTCCTGGAACGGATTAAGTTCGATATTTGAGGTTTCACTGTAGTTTTACATACATAAAACAATGAGAACTAAATAAAATAAATATATGAACAATAAAATCACTGTTAAATACCATTACTGAAGACTCTTTTTGCCTTATGGAAGATAGGGAGTTGGGGCTATTGTTTGGAAAGGGAATCCCCTTCCATAAGGACTTCAGGCAACAAGTCCCTCTCTGGGGTTACTTTCCTTCTTTGTCTGTTAATGCCACTAGGACCAGCTTGAGAGTCACTGGACCCCTGTCTCTCAAAATAACTGTCCAGAGTGCTCTGTTTCTGGTGTCTCTTTAAGATTTCCCTGAAGGGGGACGAGGTTTTGTCACTGAACATGTTGCAGATATGGTTTGTTTCAGCTTGGTCAGGGTGATACTTTTCAACAAAACTTTGCAACTCATTCCACTTTGCGCACACGTCCTTAATCACTGAAGAAGGCACCTTCTCCCCTCTCTCTTCCTACTCCTCTGAAGCAATTTCCTCAGCTCCAATCTGTTGCTGTTCCAGTTAAAGGTCTTGCAGCTCTTCAGTGGTTAGCTCTTTCCTGTAGTCCTCCATCAACTCTTCCACATCCTCACCACTCACACCCAACCCCATGGACTTCCCCAGTGCCACAATAGATTTTACAACAGGCATAGGGTCCACAGGGTCAGCCCCAAACCCTTCAAAATCCTTCTCTTCGACACAATCAGGCCACAATTTTCTCCAAGCAGAAAATTACCTATAAGGCTTATGCAATGGAGGATACTGAAGTGATTCCTCCAGAACTCTCTTAGGGTCAAATGAGTGTCTGAGGTCACTTCAAACCACCTTTGAAAGAGTGCTTTTGTGTAGAGTCAGTGTGACTTTGTAAATGGTCCAAGTCGGACCGAAATGTTGCCATAAGCTCCTCTCTTGTATGTGCGGGTTATTTGTGTATCGTTCCAGTCATGGTATTGTGCCTTTTTTAGTTATTTAGAGTCAGGAGGATGAGCAGGAGCACTGTCCAGTACCAGGAGGCACTTAAGTGGCAATTTCTTTTCCAGGAGGTATTTTTTCACACTGGGGCCAAACACATCATTGACCCACTCTTTGAAAATGTGCCTAGTGACCCATGCCTTATTATTAGCTTTCCATATCACACACAATCTATTCTTGACAACATTGTTTTTCTTGAAGATTCTGGGATTTTCAGAATGATACACCAGTAAAGGCTTCACTCTGAAATCCCCACTAGTGTTAGCACAGAACAAAAGAGTAAGCCTGTCTTTCACAGGCTTGTGTCCTGGCAGTGCTTTTTCCTCCTTTGGCATTTTCTTGCAAAAGAAGCCTGTTTCGTCACAACTGAACACTTGTTGGGGAGTAATCTTTCAGCCTTTACGTACCCCTTGACTTCCTGCACAATTTTTTCAGCTGCACATTTGTCTGAACTTTTAGCCTCCACATGCCTTACCACACTGTGAATGCCACTAATCTTCTTAAATCTCTCAAACCAGCCTTTGCTAGCCCTAAATTCACTAACAGCATTTTCTTTACAAGATCTGCATGCAACTGCCTTGCCTTCTCACAAATCATCGACTCCGCAACACTATCTCCCACTAATTGTTTTTCGGTGATCCACAAAACTAACAACTTCTCCATATCTTCCAATATCAGTGACCTTTGTTTGGTTAGCACATTTACTCCTTTTGCCACATCAGCTTCCTTGATTTGTTCTTTCTTTGCAAGGATAGAAGTGATGGTTGATTTGTTTTTCCCATACATCCTGGCAAGTTCTAGGACCCATACACCACTCTCATACTCTTCAACAACTTTCTTAAATTCCATTGTGTTTCTCACTTTCTTTACCAAAGGAACTTTGCTAGGAACTTTCTTTGGGGCCATGGTTACTTATTTCCCAGTTGCACTTAATTGATAACCACGAAAATCAATGAATTATAGCGAAATGTTTGGATGAATGAGCAGAAGCTTCCTCACTCGCCCAGAGACAAAGCCAGACTGACGCGCGAGTGGCTGACAGTGGCGGGTGGACACGTACCATACGTTGAAAAGCAAAATAATGACCAATAACTGGGAGCTGAAAAACCAGCCGATAACCGAGTTGGCTGATAAGTGGAATGGCTGATAACCAAGGGTCCACTGTATATTTCTATACATCAAAAGGAGAGAAGTTAGCATGGGCCCCATTAGTGGGGCCTATGCCTGGAGTTTTAGGACTTGCTTGCCGTAGGTTCAAGCCCAATCCACTCCACAATTTCTTTGTGATCGTGTTATTACAATTTCATGAGCCATGCTTTGTAGACATGGACATCTATTGGCAGGTGGAACAAGAGGGATAGCAGCTGCATCCCTTCACTGGATCAAGTTTGTCTTTCCCCTTGCCCCTCCTCTATCCTCCTTAGGAAAGTTCCAGTGCATGCCCATGGTTAGAAACATTATAATATAAAATAGATTTATAACCAACATGATCCACACACATACTCACCCAGAATATATTCAGAACCTTTGCAACAAGTGTGGCCCAAGGTCGGGCTGTGGCAGCAGAAAAACTCTTGAAACCCATTGCAAAAGTATCAAAGATACTTTGATATGAAATGAGCAAAGTATAGTAATAGAAACTAAAGGTCACAATATTGTTGCTCCATAATCACAATTAACTCCACTTCACAATTAACTCGCACTTAAGAAACAAAATTTTGATTATGGAGCATCAAGACTTGAACTATTTGTTGACAATAAGGGAGGACTATTTGTCCACTATAAATGTGGACTGGTTGTGAAGTACAGGTGTTGATTCTTTATGCTATACATGTGTTCCAAGCTCCTGGCATCTGTACTAGGCTTAATGAAGTCAAAAGCACTTAATTACACATACAGTGGTCCCTCGTTTATTGTCATTAATCCGTTCCTGGAAGTGCGACGATTATCGAAATAGACGATTTTTTGAATCAATTTTCCCCATAAGAAACAATGTAAATACAATTAACAGCATAACACTTACCTTTATTGGCGATTCTTCTTAGTGTATGGAAAACTGGAGGAGGAGAGAGATTGGATTAGTTACTGTTTGGAAGGGGAATCCCCTTCTATCAACACCTCAGGTACCAAGTCCTTTTCTGGGGTTACTTCTCTTCTCTGTTTCTTAATGCAACTAGGACCAGGTTGAGAGTCACTGGAGTCCTGTCTCGCAAAAAAAGTGTCCAGAGAGCTCTGTTTCTGGCATCTCTTTAAAACTTCCCTAAAATGGGCCAAGACTCTGTCACTGTACAAGTTGCCAATATGGCTTGCAACATCCTTCTCAGGGTGATGTTTCTCCATAAATCTTTCCATCCTACCCCACATTTCAAAAATCTCCTTAATTTCTGAAGAAGGCACCTTCTTCTGTCTCTCTTCCTCCTCCTCTGCAGCAAGATTTTGAGCTGTAATCTGTTGCTGTTCCTGCTGAACCTCTTGCAGCTCCTCAGTGGTTAGCTCTTCATTGTGGTCCTCCAACTACTCTTCCACATCCTCCAAACTCACATCCAACCCCATGGAACTCCCCAGTGCCACAATAGATTTCACAACTGACATAGGCTCATCAGGGTCAGTCACTAACTCTTCAAAATCCCTCTTGTGGACACAATCTGACCACAGTTTTCTCCAAGCATCAACAGCTTCCTTGATTTCCTTTTTCTTTGCCATGATGGAAGATATGGTTGTATGGGGTTTGTTATACATCCTGGCCAGTTCGGCCACACGTACGCCACTTTCATATTGTTCAATGATGTTTTTCTTAAATTCAGTCTTATTTCTCACCTTCTTTACCAAAGGCTTGGCACTAGGGGCTTTCTTTGGAGCCATGGTAGCTTATTTAGCACTTGCAAGCACTAAAATGAATGGAATATTATGAAATATTTTGTATGAACAAGTGAGGGGACCATTGCTCACTGGTAAACAATGGCACACTGGCTGGGAAGGGAGGCCAAGGCGGCTCAGAGCTGTGAGTACGCGTCCAGGACGAACGATGATAAGCGAGTCAACCGACCATTTGCGAGCCAACGTTCGGCTGAAAATAACGCAATGATGTCTGAAAAGGATGACTATCGAGTCCGACGATTATCAAGGGACCACTGTAATTAGAATTTTCAATGCACCTTGCAACCCATGCTGACTAGGTCACATATCTAAAAATTACTGATAGAAACAGAGCATCACATAATAGTGAATTTGCATAAAGAATGGGACAACTGTGTACAGTGGATCCCCGCCTTACGATAGTAATCCGTTCCTGAGAGCTCATCATATGCCGAAATTATCGTAAGGCGAATTAATTTTCCCCATAAGAAATAATGGAAATCAAATTAATCTGTGCAAGACACCCCAAAGTATGAATTTTTTTTTTTTACCACATGAAATATTAATTTTAGTACATACAAACTGAAGAAGACATGCACACTTAATACTCTACTAAGAATAGAATACATGACACTTACCTTTATTGAAGATCTGGGGATGATTGATGGGATGGGAGGGGTAGAGTGTGGAAGTTATTGTTTAGAAGGGGAATCCCCTTCCATTAGGACTTGAGGTAGCAAGTCCTTTTCTGGGGTTACTTCCCTTCTTCTTTTAATGCCACTAGGACCAGCTTGAGAGTCACTGGGCCTCTGTTGCACAACAAATCTGTCCATAGAGCTCTGTACCTCTCGTTCCTTTATGATTTGTCTAAAGTGGTTCACAACATTGTCATTGTAATAGTCACCAGCACAGCTTGCAATAGCTGTGTGAGGGTGATTTTCATCCATAAAGGTTTGCAGCTCAACCCACTTTGCACACATTTCCTTAATCTCTTTTTTCAATTCCATACTAATTCTCACCCTTTTTACCACAGGGATGGCACTAGAAGCTTTTTTGGGGTCCATGGTGACTTACTTTGCAGTTACAAGCACTAAAAACACTGGGGTAATGTGAAATGCACCAAATATATGCGTAGATGCAACCGCACTGGCTGGCTTGAAAACACTGGCGCTGAGGCCACACGTGGGACGCGTCCTGGATGAATCACGTAAGACGAGTTTTTTAGCGTGAGGCGAGGCAAAATTTTTGCGTTAAAATGTATCCTATGGCAGATTTAACGTAACGCGATGTCATCGTAAGGCGGGGGTCCACTGTAGTTATATTTATAGAAAAGTAACTATGAAAAGATAATTCATTTTAGTATTTGTTAATTAGTAAGATAAAAATTTTTTAGTAACAATTTCCAAATATGGAATGCAAAAGTTGATGTTTAAAGATAAAATAATAAACAAACAAAGTGGTTGTAACAAAGGACATTGTTTAAACAGTAGTGAAGGGAGGGAAGTAGGTATGTAGTGGTAGTAGTAATAGTGATATTATAAAGTACTCTGACAGTGTAGGTCACTCAGTACTCATTGCCAGAGAACATTATATATGCTATATATATTATAACACACACACAAAGAACAAAGATAAAAATAATAAACAAAAATATTAACATAAAATACAGCCTCTTCTCACTTTATGACAGGGTTCCGTTCTTAAGATTACATCATTTTACGAGTTCGCCGCTAAGTGAGGAGCATACTATAATGGTAGTGGGTATGTGTCAACGATCTTTGATAATACGTGACAAATGTGCCCGCATGCCGCTGCGGGCCCCGCTGTATTCTGTGTTTTTTTTTTTTTTGTGATTATCACGATCGCTTGCATGCTAGATTTCTAGACTGTGCCAGTGGACTTATAAGGTTCATCCCTCCAGTGTTTGGACCCAACTTCTTAGAAAATAGTATACACTGCGTCAAAAAAAGGAGAATTAGTGTGCAATACCTGCCAGAATATACTCTCAAGAGGGGACCCTGGGCTTAGTGTGTGTGCAGATAACAACAATATTAGAACTTTTAGCCAGAGGAAAGAGAGTCTCCAAGATAATAGAGTGTCATACATAGTGTTATGATGTTATTTGCAGTGGTATCGTAGTATATAGATAAGATACCAAAATAAATGTAAGGTGAAAATTAAGGTTAATTTAGGCCTAAGTAGGCAGGTTCCTTGTGGTAAATAGTTGCCAACAGTCGCCAGGACCCTACCATGCAGGTCAGCTTGTATTTAATAATCTTCTAAACCTGCCAGTGTACCCGACCTATTTTTTAGTGATACCATCCCCCTAGTGACATCATACAGAAACCTTACAGTGTTGCCATAGCTAATAACCAGTAACAAATTGGTACCTCTTGTGATGGAGTGGTAATACACTAAACCTGTAGTTAGCAGCGGTCACCATATACACAATGAAAACCAAATATCCCTCCAGAAATCTTCATCTTCAGAAGCCACAGCTGCTTCAACATGCAAGTTATACTTTTTGTATCAAACTGAACACACATTATTCTGTTAAATATTTTTTCCAGTAGTCCTTTTCATGAGCTAGTCTAAAATCACCGACTGGACACGTCCAAGAATAAGTGATCCACTAATCTGGATCTACCCGAATCGTGCAAGAAATTAGTGATCCAATTACCGGATTCAAATGAATTCGTTGAAAACAAGATCTCTGACCGGATTCTTAAGCTGAAGGGGTTTTATGTGTCCTCATCAAACACCCACACAGTAAGTACAACAAAAAAAATACAATACAAATAGACAGATCTACCTTTAAGGTGGTTATTAGTAAAAAATATACAGTGATCCACTAACTGAATTTGTCCGGATTCGTCCAAGAAAAAAGTGAAAAATCACTGATGTCAGCATAGTTGCTGATCCCTGTGTTATATAGGATAGCATATAGTATCATCCATGTGCTTTAGATAGGAGATCCCTTTTAGGCCTGTGACTATTGTGTGACGTCACGGGATGCGCATGTGCACGTTCGTACCTCTGCCCTGCTCTCAGACGGCGTGTAGACCTAGACAGGCTAAGACAGGCAGAGGCTGGGCTCCACGTTCATCATCACAGTCTGACAATATATGTTACCATCCAACAAGTGTGTCTACCTTCCTTCAACCCTCGATATCTCCATTAAGAACCCCTGCGATAAATGGTGCCAGCGGTGTGGGCGTAAAATTGATAATTACGCCGATGTACGGAGATTTCTTTCAACCAGCAAGACTGCCATTTCGTGTCCCCAGTAGGCCGACCTAGCCAGCCAGCTACCTCAAGTCAGCTACTCTCTCAAGTTCCTACCAGCTTCTACACCATTCACTGGTCAGTCTCTTTGTATTAGTGTTTATCTGCTTATTTGCATCACTCCTGAGGGGTTGACCCGAGTTTGCAAAATAAGCCAGCTTCCAGTCTGTGGTGAGGGAGCCAAGTCGAGCCTAGTCTATTTCATCCAGTTCTTTTGCCTGCCAAGCCAGCTTTCCACCCTTGCTGTGCTCATCGTGTGAGGTTGTCAAGCCATTCTGTGTGAAGGGTTAAGATAAACCAGCTAGCAACTAACCCAGGTGCCTTACCCCAGTACTCAAGCAAGCCACGTGAGTAGTCTTCATCGCTTGTGATTCAAGCTTAAAGCCATCCTGAGTGCTCTTTTTCATCCTTGTGGTGTTGTGGTATTTTGTGGGTGTATTTTATTAGAATATCTTCACGGCAGTGTGGCTGTTCTCAGTGAGGCTTACGCCGTTCAAGTTTCTTGGTCACGTAGTCACTCCTAGAGGGGTTACGACTGATCAAAGTAAAGTAACTGCAGTACTAAATTTTCCAACTCCCAAAACTGCTGATGCCGTAAGATCCTTTGTGGGCTTAGCAGGTTTTTATAGATCTTTCATTGTCAATTTTTCTTCCATAGCTGCTCCGCTAACTGAATTGCTTAAGAAAGATGCTCCTTTTGTTTGGACCTTCCGTCGAGAAAGAGCATTCCAAACTCTAAAAGAAAAGTTAACATCTGCTCCAATTTTGAAATTCCCAGATTTTTCTAAGCCCTTCTATCTGACAACTGATGCTAGTTCAATTGGCATAGGTGCCGTACTAGCTCAGAAGACTGATGGCAAGTACAACGCAGTTGCATTTGCTAGCCGAGTCCTTATGAAGGCTGAACGTAATTATACAGTAACGGAGCAAGAAGCTTTAGCTATAGTATGGTCTTTAAAGCACTTCCAAGACATTATTTACCAGTGCCCTGTTCATGACATGACAGACCATGCACCACTGATACCTTTATTCCAGAACAAACAGCCTACTGGAAGGTTAGCCAGATGGACCTTGACTATCCAAGAGTTCAATCCCACTTTTGAACATTTACCTGGCAAGTCGAATGTAGTCGCAGATGCTTTATTGCGACACGTTAGTGTAGTTACTGCAGATCCTCCATTTACTGTCGAGGATGTCAAAAATGCCCAAAGAACAGATCCCATGTGGTCTGGTGTGATTCGATTCCTGCTCCAGGAAGATCTTATTCTTACTGTGAAGCCACCAGCACCCATTAGTGACTTTGTAATGAGCCAAGAATTACTGTATCGAACAGCCGAGTTGGGTACTCCAAGTAGAAGAGTTTACCAGTTAGTAATTCCACAGTCACTAGTGAACGTAGCTCTACAGCTAGTTCATGATGCACCAGGTGTTGCACACCCTGGTATGGATCGTTCTGTGAAACAAGCCAGAATGAAATACTTTTGGCCACGTATGGCAACTGACATTTCCGAGTATGTTAAGAAATGTAGTGTCTGTATGCAACATAAAGGGAATGTCAATGGTCCTAATCCTATCCAAGTGTACCCAACCACTAGCGAACCGTGGGAAAGAGTTGCCCTTGACTTGTTAACCAATTTTAAATGTTCCCTCCAAGGCAACAAACATCTGTGTGTTATGGTAGACCATTTCACCAGATATTGTGAGTTAGTTCCTATTGCAGATAAGACTGCAGAGACAGTAGCTAAAGCGTTTAAAGAACGCATTATCTGCAGGCATACCACCCCTAAGTCCTTAATAACAGATAATGGAGGTGAATTCTGTAATGAGATTCTTGAAAATTTGTGTACTTTATACAAGATCTCTAAATCCACCATTGTTCCTTATCATCCTGCCAGCAATGGGTTAGCCGAATGAACCAATAAGAAAGTACTTGTTGTCCTGAGAGCCACTATCAACCCCAATAGTGAAACTTGGGATGAAGTCATACCAGATGTCCAATGTGCCATAAATTCTGCTTACAATGCTTCAATAGGTGATACTCCACATTATGCACTGTATGGTGTAGACAAGCGTTTACCCTGTGAGTTGTTATATTCCACTCCGAAACCTAATTACAACCCTGATGATTTCGTAGCAACTCGTACCAGCATGGCTCAAAGTGTTTTTAGAAGAATCCGTGAAACACTTCACAAATCAACAGCAGAATTTACTAGAGTAACTAATAGCCGTGCTAAGCCATCAAAAGTAAAAGTAGGTTCAAGAGTAATGCTGACAAATTTCAACAAAACATCCGAAATGCCTAAGCTCGATCAAAAGTTTGTCGGACCTTATCGAGTTGTAGAACATATCTCTGGTAATAAGTATAAGGTTAGAGAAATTAGTACTGACAAGTACAAAGACTCGCATTTAGATCATATGAAATTAGTATGCGGTATTGATGATATTGCTACCCAGACTAATGTGACAGATACTGAAAATCCTCTTGACTCTGTACCCTCTACCTCAAATACTCAGTCAGATAACCAACCTGAATGTCGTTACTCCTTGCGTACTCGACAAGTAATGAGAAACCCACAAGTATCTTTTGTAGATACTCGTTCAGATCTCCCTCAGTCAAGGCATGTGTTAGCCATTGCAGAGGAATTCGATCCTCCCAGAGATGATAACCATTCTGCATATGTAAACCTCACCCTCGCAGAATTGGGTTTAAATGTACATAGTCTGTATAACTAGATGTCCGAGATGAAGTAAATTGTCAACTGACTGTTATTAACTGATTAGTTTTTCAGAATTTTTTTTTTTTTTGTATCCACGTTCCCTCCGTATTCTGAGAATTGACAGTAATAGTCTGAGTGCAGTAGATGCCTTTGCTGTTAATTTCACCTTGTATATATATATTTATTCTTCCTCAGAATCCGTAGAGTGCATGAATACAGATCGATCGATCAATTCCATCCATATTTTACAATGATTTGTTCTTATAGTTTGTAATGCATTACGTTAAAACTCATTACGTTAAAAGTGATTACATTAACACCCATTACGTAAAACTCATTTTGTTAACATCCATTATGATACCATCCATTAGTTCTAAGTTATATATGAATTTGTTATTGTATAGAATCAGCCCAGAACCGCCTGCCTGTTCAGCCTATAGATAGTAGTGTATGTCGAGACGACATACGTAACATGACCGAGCTGTCAGCATAGTTGCTGATCCCTGTGTTATATAGCATAGCATATAGTATCATCCATGTGCTTTAGATAGGAGATCCCTTTTAGGCCTGTGACTACTGTGTGACGTCATGGGATGCGCATGTGCACGTTCGTACCTCTGCCCCGCTCTCAGATGGCGTGTAGACCTAGACAGGCTAAGACAGGCAGAGGCTGGGCTCCACGTTCATCATCACAGTCTGACAATATATGTTACCATCCAACAAGTGTGTCTACCTTCCTTCAACCCTCTATATCTCCATTAAGAACCCCTGCGATACTGAAACCAAACGGATTCGTTGGAATAAATAAAATGTATACAATACAAATAGACAGGTCTCCACTTAACCCTTTCAGGGTCCGTCCCATAGATCTACGGCTTTACGTTCAGGGTCCAAACCGTAGATCTACGTCATGAGCTCAGCTCACTCTGATAAACTGTGAGTGGTACATTTGGGCCTAGATATGAGAGAATACATCTATGTGGTATGTGTGCACCACATAAAACAGATCCTGCAGCACACTGTGTATAATGAGAGAAAAAACTGAAATCATGATTTTTTTATTAAAACAGCGACTTTGCAGTGTTTTTTCGTATGTTTTTTATAGTTGTATTTGTGATTTCTTGGTCTCATTTGATAGAATGGAAGACATATTACAGAAATAGAGATGATTTTGATTGGTTTTAGCACTGGAAATGGCTTGAAACTGAGCTCAAAATAGCAGAAATGTTAAATTTTTGCCGATATTCAAGAGTAAACAAACGACCTCACACGTCTGATACACACCAGCTGGTGGGTCTAATATGCATTCACAAATATGGTGATGATATTTATACAATTATTACAGTATTGCACAACAGTAAATCTTCTATTTTTTGGTGTGAATAAAAATTCATTATGCGAATAAAAAATCAAAATGGAATTTATTTGTAAAGCCTCAAAACGTAACTAATGAACAGAGGAAATGTTAGTTTAGTTCCAGGAATACCTACATTGTTTATTCTGGACCCTATTTTGAAATTGGAATATTTTGAACTTTGTGTTAAATTGGCCAAATTAACAATTTCCGATCACTTTAATTTGTAGTTGAAACAGTTGACTTGGCGATTTCTTGTGCTCAATCGATAGAATAGGAATAATACTAGTGAAATAGCTAAGAATTTGGTTGACTGGAATAATGTAATTGGCCTAAAATGGGGGTCAAAGTCGGCAAAATCGCCGATTCATAAATATCGCTGACACATCAAAATTCGCGAGAGCATAATTTCATCAATTTTCCATCAAATTTCGTACTTTTTGTTTTATTACCTTCACAAAAAGATTCTCTACCATTTCATAAGAAAAAATAACAAATTTTTTTTTTGAAAATTCTTGGACACTGGGGCACCACTTCAGATTTGGGCCTTGGACCCTGAAGGGGTTAAAGGAAGTATTAGTAGAATATACAGTAAAACAAACCAATAGAATCACATCATGAAATCCTGTGTAGTCTGTAACCAAACAAACAAATGGGCTACTGCATGGATTACATGCATTTTATGTGGTGAGTGGACCCACGTCCCTTGTGCAGGTATTCAGGAATCATCTACAAGAGATATTAAGGGAATATGCCTTGAGCATACCTCAAGTGCCACAGAGTTAATTTTTTCTAGACATAGGGTAGGATCCATGTTGCTTAGTCTATCTTCCCAGTTTATATCATTTAGGACTTGGTTTACTTGGTCCCACCTTATTTTTTTGTTATTGAAATTGAATTTGGAGAAGGCTCCCTCGTGACTGATCATATTTTGTCAGTCTGGGGCTTCCCGCATACATGTCTGGACTTCTGTTATGTTGGGATCTGAGTATATTGTTTTTGATATGATAACATTTCATATCAGATCATCATTGTTAGTGAAGATGAGGTCCAGCGTATTCTCCAATCTTGTAGGCTCTATTGTTTGCTGGTTTAGGTGAATTTGGTGCAGAGATTTAAAAACTCGTGTGTGTGTGAGTTTTCATCTGAGCTGCCTCCTGGTGTTATCTCTGCTACAGTATTATTTGCTATATTCCTCCATTTTAGGTGTCTTAGGTTGAAATCCCCCAGGAGCAAGATATTGGGGGCAGGAGCTGGAAGATTTTCCAGACAGAGGTCAATTTTCAAAAGCTGTTCCTGGAATTGTTGGGACGTTGCATCCGAAGGCTTGTATACAACCACAATGACCAGGTTTTGGTTCTCGATCTTTACTGCTAAAACTTCAATTACATCATTTGAGGCAATTAGTAGTTCTGAGCATACAAGTGACTGTAATATACAAGCCAACATTCCCCATTTGCCTGTTCACTCTGTCACATCTGTATAGGTTATAACCTTGGATCCATATTTCGTTGTCCAAGTGATCCTTTATGTAGGTCTCTGTGAAAACCACGAACATTGCATTTGACTCCATAAGCAGTCCACAGATGTAAGGTATGTTGTTATTCGTTGCTGGCTTTAGACCCAATATATTTGCAAAGATGAATGTTGTCGGATTGGTGATATTGGTGATATGGGGGGGGGGACTTTTTTTTCTGGCACTAGTATCTGTTGTGTTGGAGTGGAGGCCATTGACTGATTCCACTTCAGAAATGATTGGATTTGGTGTACGATTTCTGTCATTTCCTGCCAGTTTTTTTTCCTTCCTGGCATTAAAAAACTTCTCTCTCTTGAGTGGCTGTAGCTACCCAGGTTTTCCCATGGTCTGGATGTTTTGTATCTTTTTGTCCCCTTTAGATGGTGTGCCTGGTAATATAAGTTAAAGCACTGCCTTTCCTGAACTGAAGAGTGACACATTTCAGGGTGGAAAAGCTTACAGGAAGGGAGGTTGCATTTTCCTGTTGTCATATGGGCACGGCATTTTCTGGAATGGTCAAAGTTGCATGCTGTTTTCCAGATATTCCATGCCTGCAGATACCAAGTGCATAGTATTTGCATAGACCTGGTTTGTTTGCCTTGGTTTTTGTGACTGTATTCCCTACTGGTGCGTGTTTTCCTGTCTCATTTCTATCTTCAGTACTAATGCTAACAATGGAGCCTTCATCAGTTATTTCTGGTAATTTATCTTCACTATTTCTCGGGGCATCTCCTTGTTTACTATCTCCTGTGGTATTACTAGTCTGTAACATTGGTTTTTGCATGTCCTTGTCCACACCTGATTCCCCACTAGAGCTCCTGTTCCCCTCCAGGCCACCATCGTTTATTTCTCTATTCAAACAGTTTCTGTCTACCACGACAGCATTTGTACCATGGGCGATGGCATTATCTTATCCAGATTTTTTATTTTCCCAACTGTTATAGAATGCTGTCATGTTTTTTATGAAGGCCATTTTGATGTTATCATCTTTCATTATCAATGTGATTTTATTCCACCGTTTGGTCTCATTTGGTCATACCAAAAAACACTTCCCTGGTTTAAGGAAAAGGAGAAGATGTAAACTAGAAAAAGAAAGGCACTCCCTATACAGATGAAGGTAAAGAATAACAGAGCGGCTACAAGACGCCAATATATCTGCAATACATAGGGAGACACTGGTCAGAGAAATAGCACACACTGAACTAAAGCTAAAGGAATCTTACAGGAGTCAAGAAATGCGAGAAGAACTAAAAGCCATATATGAAACTGAAAGAAACCCAAAGTACGTATTTATTTTCTTATGCCAAATCAAAGTCTAGAACAACATTCAGTGTTGGGCCCCTAATTACACGGGATGGATCCTACACAGATGACAGCAAGGAAATGAATGAGCTACTCAAGTTCCAATATGACTTGGTTTTTAGAGAGCCACTAACCAGACTGAGAGTCGAAGACCTAAATTAATTTTTTATGAGAGAGAGGCAGAATTTGGTAGACACAAGCCTATCTGATACTATTATCCTGATGCCAAATGACTTCGAAAAGGTGATAAATGACATGTCCATGCACTCTGCCCCAGGCCCAGACTTGTGGAACTTTGTGTTCATCAAGAACTGCAAGAAGCGCCTATCATGTGCTTTTAACATCCTGTGGAGAGGGAGCATGGACACTGGAGTCATCCCACAGTTACTAAAAACAACAGACATAGCCCCACTCCGCAGAGGAGGCAGTAAAGCAATAGCAAAGAACTACAGACCAATAGTGCTAACATCCCATATTATAAAAATCTCTGAAAGAGTTTTAAGAAGCAAGATCACCACCCATCTAGATACCCATCAGTTACACAACCCAGGGCAGCATGGGTTTAGAACAGGTCACTCCTGTCTGTCCCAACTACTGGATCACTAGAACAAGGTCCTGGATGCTCTAGAAGACAAACAGAATGCAGATGTAATATACACAGACTTTGCAAAAGCCTTTGACAAGTGTGACCTTGATGTAATAGCGCATCTTTAATTTCCTAACAAATAAAACACAAAGAGTAGTAGTCAACAGAGTAAAGTCTGAGGCGGATACGGTGAAAAGCTCTGTTCCACAAGGCACAGTACTCACCCCCATCTTGTTCCTCATCCTCATATTCAATTCAATTCAATTCAAGTTTATTCTCTGTAAGGGTTACAATGTGGGGCTTACAGGTTTTGGGTATTGTGTGGTTTACATGTTATAAAATACTAATTACAGAGGGGGCCACTAGGACACCTAGCATGGCTAGGCATTTCGGGAAGACTTAGATTAATTCTTAACATTAAATCCTTACAGATTATGGTATTAAGGCTAAGTGACTACATCATAATTTGTGAGTTTAGCAATGTAAATGCTTTTGTTTTGGCATAATACAATGTGTCTATATTGGAGTATCATAGGCAAACTTATGACTAGTTAGGATTTATTATTTTAAGATTAAGATTAGTATTTCTGGGTTTATAGTCAGTGGGTGAGTGAGTGTAATTGTGAACCACCAGGTGGTTATCATGTAGTTAGTTGTCGGGGTGGATCAGGGAGATAAGGTGTTTTCTAACTGTAGTTTTGAAAGTGATGAATGTGTCTGCAGTTCTAGAGTTTTCAGGTAGGGTGTTCCAGATTTTAGGTCCTTTGAAATACATTGAATTTTTCTAAAGGTTTAGTCGAACACGGGGAATGTCATAGAGATGTTTGTGTCTGGTGTTATGCCTGTAGACACAGATAGGGATATAAGCCACAGTGCAGTATCTTCCTTTGCAGATGGCACCCAAATCTGCATGACAGTGTCTTCCATTGAAGACACTGCAAGACTCCAGGTGGACATCAACCAAATCTTTAAATGGGCTGCAGAAAACAATATGAAGTTCAATGATGAGAAATTCCAATTACTCAGATATGGAAAACGTGAAGAAATTAAAACTTCATTGGAGTATAAAACAAATTCCAGCCACACATAGAGCGAAAAACTAATGTCAAAGACCTGGGAGTGATCATGTCAGAGGATCTCACTAACAATGCTCTTTTCTGTCACGTCAGAGATCACAGTCATCCTATTGACTGGTCTTCTGCTAAAACTGTCTTCCCTACTTCCAACTTTAACAGTCGCCGTCTGGTTGAATCCTCCCTAACACACAGCTTTCCTTGTATGAATCTTAGTCCTGGCTTCGTCTCTGTAGATGCCTTCCTCTCCCACTACATTGTAAAATGCTCCAAACTTCAGAACACCCGTGACCTAACCTGATTCCTCCTTTTTTCTTCTTCTCCCTCTTCCCCTTTCCTCTTTCCTTTTTTCTTTTCTGGGTTGTCTTTCTTCTGTCTTGTGTTTCTGTTCCTTCATTATTTATTTAATTCTCTTCCCCCCACCTCTGTGTTCTTGCTCTCCCTCTGTGGGCACCTAGCTCCTTTGCAGTGCTCCCCTTTCTTTGTATTTGACTGGCTCCTCTTCCTTACTTCCCCATTACTACTTCCTTCCATCTCTGCTGCTGCTGCCGCCGCCACCACCGCCGCCACCACCACCGTCGCCGCCGCCGCCGCCACCGCCACCACCACCACCACCACCACCACCACCACCACCACCACCGCCACCACCTCTTCTTCTTCTACTACTACCACCACTACCTCTTCCTGCTTATATATACCCGTCCTGCTCTACTTCTCGTTAGTGTGACTTTGTAAATAGTCCAAGTCGGACCGAAACGTCGTCGTAAGCTCCTCTCTTCTATGTGGGGGTTATTTGTGTATTGTGCCTTTTTTTTGTTATTTAATGACCATAACATTGTATCAATCGCATCTGCTAGAAAAATGACAGGATAGATAATGAGAACCTTCAAAACCAGAGTTGCCAAGCCCATGATGGCACTCTTCAGGTCGCTTGTTCTATCTAGGCTGGAATATTGCTGCATATAACAGCACCTTTCAAGGCAGGTGAAATTGCTGACCTAGAAAATGCACAAAGAACCTTCATGGCGCGCATAACGGAGATAAACCACCTCAATTACTGGGAATGCTTGAAGTTCCTGGAGTATACCTCGAGAGTTCCGGGGGTCAACGCCCCCATGGTCCGGTCTGTGACCAGGCCTCATGGTGGATCAGGGCCTGATCAACCAGGCTGTTAGTGCTGGCCGCACGTAATCCAACGTACTCCAGTGAACGCAGGAGGGAGAGATACATACACGCAGGATGCTAGGTATATCCTGCTACTTCTACTTACACTCAGGTCACACTACACATATATGTACACGTACATGTATATACACATCTGAGTTTTATCCTGTTTTTTTGTTTTTAATAGTTCTTGTTCTCATTATTTCCTCTTATCTCCACGGGGAAGTGGGATAAGAATCTTTCCTCCGTAAGTCATGTGTGTTGTAAGAGGCGACTAAAATGTCGGGAGCAAGGGGCTAGTGACCCCTTCTCCTGTAGACATTACTAAAAATATGAACAAAATCACACTATATATACCCATACTTTATACCCACATTATATATCCTCACTATATACTCACATATATCCACGCTATATACCACACTATATATCCACACTACATACCCACACTATATACCCATACTATACACCTACAATATTACACAGTACACAAGAATCAATCTACACCTGGGCATCTTTACTGTAAAAACGTTTTGCCAAGCAGTGGCTTTATCATTCCAATAAAGAGAAGAATGGTGGAAGATGTGATGAGGGAGTTCAAGGTATCAGTCCCTCGCTTTCTGTCAAGTATAATCTGAGGGGGTGAAGAAGTTTGGTGGTGTTCGAGGCGTGTGTGGCGAGAATGAAATTTATATACATGTATACAAAAAAAAAAACTGAAATGCCTTATAGTGGTGCCAATATTTCAGCAGAGGTGTGAGAGAGTAAGTCTCACTAATATGTACACACATAAGTACGCCTTTAGCAGACTATTTAATTTGACAGTTTGGAGAAGTGTCAAGGAGACTTGTAGGTAGTGCCCCTTGTGTACTAATAACAATAATGGCTGTTGATAAATGGTTCAGAGAACCGACAAGTTGATAAATTAGACATATCTGCAACACTTGGGTATCTTTATTGTGGAAACGTTTCGCCACACGGTGGCTTCATCAGTCCGTACAAAGGAGAATGGTGAAGAACAGGAGTTTGACGTAGTCAGTCCCTCAGCCTTGAGTCGATGTAATCAGTCCATCAATTTTGAAAAGATTGAAGGATTGATTATTGGCTCATGGTGCAGGCTCAGGGTACTGACTCAGGGTACTGACTCATGCTACTGGCTCAGGGTACTGACTCAGGGTACTGACTCACTGTTCTGACTCTTGGTAGTGGCTCAGGGTACTGACTCAGGGTACTGACTCAGGGTACTGACTCAGGGTACTGGCTCAGGGTACTGAGTCATGGTACTGACTCAGGGTACTGACTCACTGTTCTGACTCTTGGTAGTGGCTCAGGGTACTGACTCAGGGTACTGACTCAGGGTACTGGCTCAGGGTACTGACTCACTGTTCTGACTCTTGGTCCTCTTCAAGGGGGGCTCCTTGGCGTGGTGAAGAGGCTCTTGGTCTGAGGAATTAGACCTATCGGTCTTCTTCCTCAGACCGAACCTAATTACCCCCCAATCTCCCCTCCCCTATCCCATCCTCCCCATCCTCCCCTTTTTCCTTTCCTCCTCCTCCTCCCCACTCCTCCCTTTTGCCCTTCCTCTTTTTGTCCTTTGGGATTTCTCCCACAGGCGCGCTAGTTCCTAGGTAGGAGAAAGGACACCGGGGTCCATCCCATTCCGTTGAGGTTTCTTGGCGGTGGCGTAGTTTGCCGTGGAATCTGGATTGCCTAGGGATGTCCCGATCCCTCTCCGGTATCCCGGAGTAGCTTTGGGTGTCTTTTGGGCGACGGGTGTAGCTCTGGAAGCCACCTTTCGGATTCCGGGGGTGGTGGCTGAAGGAGGTATGCTTTGTGGCGGATATCCGGCCGCCCTCTCTTTTGTCCACCGAGGTAGCTCGGCAGATGTGAGGTTGCTATCCCAGATTGCTGGTTTACTGGCATGAAGGGTAGGGTATGGCACGGGTTCCATGCTGCATCTGCGCTACTAGCGGTGTCGAGTCCTCTTGGGCGCGGAGGGAGATTTCTGGCCCTTTCATCCCTCCTAGGAACTATCCCTCCCCGGTCCCCCCTTTTTTTTTCTTTTTTTTATTTTTATTTTCTTTTCTTCTTTCTTTTTTTTTCTTAAAAACAAAAAGAAAGAAGTAACCTAACCATGGCAGCCCTAGTCCATGAACCTGGTACCCCCGGGCCCCTTCTTGATACCGCACCCCGTTCTGACCCCGCCTCGTCTTTGGACCACTCTTCAGACATTCCTCATGCCTCTGTACCTATTGCCGGTGCTGTTTCCTCACCCGCTTCAGGTACTGAGGCCTCGACTGACTCCTTCGATTTATCAGACCTTCGCTCTCCTCTGACTATGCTTCCGGCCTCTCCCTCTACGGTGCGGCAATTTTCAAATCGCCGACCCGTTCCACGTCGGACCAACTCTGGTCCCACGCCTAAACGTCAACGACAATTACCTGCTGATGATACTTCTCCACCTTCACCTTCTCGTTCTTCTCAGAAACGATCGACACGTCCTTCACTACCTTTCCACGCTCAGTTTCAGACTGAACAGTGGACTAAATTCTTCACTTTACGACCAACTTCCTCTACTGCCTATCTTTCTGACCATAGTATTGGCAAGGCACTCCTACGCCATGTTGGTAAAGATATTTCTTTTCATGCTCTTAAGAGCGGTACGCGCATCATTACCGTACAGAATGCTACCCAGGCTCGTGAGCTCTCTCGTCTTACCCATATAGATACTGTTCCTGTCACCCTTGAAAAACATCATTCCCTCAATTCTTGTAGTGGTACCGTTATTCTGCCCCATACCATAGTTCAACAAAATTTCCAGACATGTGGCACCGACATTCTAGAACAGCTGGAACTCCAAGATCTCCCAATCCTCAAGGTAGACACTTACGTTCTTCCTGCCCGTGGGCGGAGACGATACCCTAGCAATGTGGCTCGTTTAACTTTTGACAGCCGAGAACTCCCATCCTCCGTTTATATAGCAGGACATCGGTTACAAGTTCGAAAGGTGATCCCTACACCACAACAGTGTAGAAATTGCTGGCGATTTGGCCATCCAGCGAAATATTGCAGATCTATCGCCGAATGCCCAGTCTGTGGTGCCGATGACCATTCTAATACGTCTTGCAATCGATCTCCCTCTTGCCTTAACTGTCATGAGGCTCACCCTTCGTACTCTCGCCGTTGTCAGGTCTATTTAAACGAGCGGGAAATCCGTTACCTCAAAGAGACAGAAGGTCTCCCTTATGCCATGGCAGTTTCTCATCTCCGCCTCCAAGGGAGACTCCCACGTGTTTCTTATTCCCGTGTTTCAAAACGTCCCCCCACTTCTGGTATCCCATCTTCTACACCCACCTCTGTGGTTACCTCTCCCATAATCACTCCTGTATCTAATCCTTTTGCTGTCCTCGGCTCAGACGTCCCTACTTCAACGCCTCAGTCTAATCTCGCTTCTTCGAGTTCTCTCTTACAAGCCTCAGTATCGACGAGACCTCGTACGACACCTCTTCCCAATCGTCCCTCTACTTCTCAAAAGTCAAAAAAAGGTCCGGTAACACCTCCTACCCATCTTCCACCTCCTCATTTTACCCTCCCTGTCTCTGTCCCTAGTTCTTCCCCTCTCACTGGCTCAGTTACAAGTGCAGAGGTTCACCCTCCTCCTCGTAATGTACCTTCCTCCCCTGTTCCCTCCCAAGTTTCTTCCTCTTCTGCCACCTCCCAGGTTCCTGTCTCTTCTGTCCCCTGCCACGCTTCTCCAGTTCCCTCCACCCTTTTGCCCCCCCCTACCTTGGTACAGTCCAATACAGTTCCAATCTTTACTCATCCTCCCCCTACCATTCCCAATATTGTCTCCCATACGACATCTCTGAATTCCGAAACACTTGAAGCAATCTCTGAATATATTGCAGAGACCAAACCATCAATGGACACTGATCCACCTTCCGCTCTTCCTCTCTCCTCTGCTCCATCTGCGCAACTCCTTTCTTCACAGCGCACCGTTCCTTCGCTGCTTGAACATTTTCCACTGCCTCCGCATGTGGACTTTTCTAACCCTTCTAGTCCGTAGGAACCCTTACCTGCGGATTTCAAGTATCTTTATCATTGCCAATCATGGCCTTTTTACAGTGGAATATACGCGGCCTCAGGGGTAATCGGGGTGAGCTTCAGATGTTACTCTCCCAGTTTGCCCCTGTTGGTGTTTGCTTACAGGAACCAAAATTACACTCTGCTGTTATTTCTCACATCTCAGGCTATAATTTATTGTATTCTTCAGATCCTTTTCCTGATGGGACCTTTAATGAAAGTGCCCTTCTTCTCCGCACTGATATTCCGTACCATCAGCTATTTGTTCATACTTCGCTGCATTACACAGCAGCCCGTATCCACTTACATAGGTGGTATACGCTCTGTTCTTTATATCTCTCTCCTTCTCGGGCATTATCTATTCCGGATTTTGCCTTCCTTGTTTCGTCATTACCGCCACCGATTCTGTTACTTGGTGATTTTAATGCCCACCATTTCCTCTGGGGAGGGTCTCACTGTGATTCCCGTGGAATTCAGTTAGAGGCTTTTCTTGCCACCCACCCCCTCCATGTTTTAAATACAGGTACTCACACCCATTTTGATCCTCGGACTCATACTCTCTCTTGCATCGATCTCTCAGTTTGCTCTTCCTCCGCCGCATTAGACTTTACTTGGTCTGTTCTCCCGGACTTACATGACAGTGATCATTTCCCAATCATTCTTACTTCCCCTTCATATTCGCCACCTCTTCGCACCCCACGCTGGCAATTTAATCGGGCAAATTGGAACCTTTACTCACACCTGACTGTTTTTAAAGAGGTTCCTTCTTCGTCCTCCATCGATGAGCTTTTACACCTCTTCTCGTCCTCCGTTTTCACCGCAGCTTCTCATTCTATACCCCAAACTTCGGGCAGGCATTCTCAGAAATGCGTGCCTTGGTGGTCTCCTGCTTGTGCTCGTGCAGTACGTTTGAAACGCGCTGCATGGGGCAGGTACCGGTACAATAGAACCACAGAGCGACTCCTTGATTTTAAACAGAAGCGTGCGATCGCTCGCCGTGTCATCCGTGACGCTAAACGCACTTGCTGGCGAGATTATGTCTCCACCATCACCTCTGCTTCCTCTATGAGTGCAGTCTGGAAAAAAGTACGAAAACTGAGTGGTAAATATTCTCCTGACCCGGCTCCTGTTCTGCGGGTTGCCGGTGTTGATATAGCAAACCCACTAGATGTTGCCAATGAAATTGGCAATCATCTGGTCCGTATTTCTCAGGGACTCCATCTATGCCCCTCATTTCTTTCCTCAAAGTCTGCCAGAGAGTTAGCACCCTTGGACTTTTCTTCTCTCAGAGAAGAACAGTATAATGTGCCTTTTACACTTCAAGAACTGGAGGCAACACTCTCAGCTTGTCGATCATCGGCAGCTGGGCCCGACGACATTCATATTCGTATGCTACAACATTTACATCAGTCAGCCCTTGCAGTCCTATTACACCTTTACAATCTTATTTGGTCACAAGGAGTTCTTCCACAGCTGTGGAAATCCGCCATTGTTCTCCCTTTCCGCAAACCAGGCACTACGGGACATGAAACCTCCCACTATCGTCCCATTGCTCTTACCAGTGCAGTTTGCAAAGTAATGGAACGTCTAGTAAATAGACGTTTAGTGTGGTATTTAGAGACACACAACAGTCTCTCCACTCGTCAATATGGCTTTCGTAAGGGACGTTCTACCATAGACCCCTTACTGCGCTTGGATACGTATGTTCGTAATGCCTTTGCGAATAACCACTCAGTTATTGCCATATTTTTTGACCTTGAGAAGGCATATGACACAACTTGGAGGTATAATATTTTAGCCCAAGCCCACTCCTTAGGCCTTCGAGGCAATCTACCATCCTTCCTTAAGAACTTTTTAACTGACAGGCATTTCCGTGTTCGGGTTAATAATGTGCTCTCCCCGGACTTTGTCCAAGCTGAAGGTGTCCCCCAGGGATGTGTTCTGAGCACAACACTTTTTCTCCTTGCTATTAATGATTTGGCCTCTAGTCTTCCATCAAATATTTGGTCATCACTCTATGTTGATGACTTTGCTATTGCCTGTGCAGGCGCTGACTGTCACCTCCTTACAGTTTCTCTCCAGCATGCAGTCGACCGTGTTTCCAATTGGGCCACCACACATGGGTTTAAATTTTCCAGCACTAAAACCCACCAAATCACTTTCACTAGACGCTCTGTCATCTCTGATCATCCTTTGTACCTCTATGGCTCACGTATCCCTGAACGTGATACAGTCAAGTTTCTGGGCCTCCTCTTTGATCGTAGGTTATCCTGGAAACCTCACATTACCTCTCTGAAGGCAACTTGTCACAGCCGGCTGAACCTTCTTAAAACCCTTGCTCATCTTTCGTGGGGAGCTGATCGTCGAACCCTCCTTCACCTACATTCCACCCTTATTTTATCGAAACTTGATTATGGTGACCAGATCTATTCAGCGGCATCTCCTGCTACTCTCTCTAGCCTTAACCCCATTCATCACCAAGGATTACGTTTATGCCTTGGTGCTTTTCGCTCTTCCCCTGTCGAAAGCCTCTATGCAGAAGCGAACGTTCCATCCTTATCCGATCGCCGTGATGCCCATTGCCTGCGCTACTATGTACGCTCTCATGATCTCCGCAATCCTTCCATTTATAGAATGGTCACTGATATTAGTAGACATTCTTTATTTGTTCGCCGCCCCTGCTTACTCCGTCCCTTCTCTCTTCGCCTTCATTCGCTCTTGTCTTCTCTTCAACTACCACCTTTCTATGTACATGTAGCATCTCACTTTTCCCTACCCCCCTGGGAGGTCCCAGCTGTTCGAGTCTGTTCTTTCTCCCTCCCTTGCTCGAAAGCCCAACTGTCTACGGTCGCTTCCCGCTCTCTTTTTCTTGACCACTTTCACTCTCATTCTCATGCCATTGCTGTGTACACAGATGGCTCTAAGTCTTCTGACGGCGTAGGATTCGCAGCAGTGTTTCCGGACAGCGTCGTACAAGGGCATTTACTATCTTCAGCTAGTATTTTTACTGCTGAATTATATGCCATCCTTACAGCACTTATCCGTATTACATCTATGCCTGTGTCATCATTTGTGGTTGTCTCAGACTCCCTTAGTGCTTTACAGGCTATACAAAAATTTGATACACCTCACCCCTTAGTCCTCCGTATCCAACTTTGGCTACGCCGCATCTTTACTAAGCATAAAGATATTGTTTTTTGTTGGGTCCCTGGTCATGTTGACGTACAGGGCAATGAACAGGCAGACACTGCTGCGCGGTCAGCAGTACATGACCTACCAGTTTCTTACAGAGGTATTCCATGTACGGACTATTTTGCTGTAATATCTTCCCACCTTCACACCCGTTGGCAACAACGTTGGTCTACTATGCTCGGCAACAAACTTCAGTCTATTAAACCGAGTATAGGTTACTGGCCGTCTTCTTATCACCAGTGTCGAGGTTGGGAGACTACTCTCTCCCGTCTTCGCATTGGCCATACTCGTCTTACTCATGGATATCTCATGGAGAGGCGTCTTGCTCCTCTCTGTGAGAATTGCCAAGCTCCATTATCAGTCAGCCACATTCTGTTGGACTGCCCACTTTATCAACGAGCACGCAGAATTTACCTCTGTCGTCGTCTTCGCCCCGCTGCTCTCTCTTTACCTTCCCTTCTCGCTGATGGACCCACCTTTCATCCGGACTCTCTTATTGACTTTTTGACAACGACTGACTTACTTCACAAATTCTGATACTTTCAGCCCTTTCTACTTGTATCTCTTGCTACCCTCTACCCCCGTACTATCCCCTGCCCCGCTGTTTTCTGTAACCTGCTGATCATCCCCCCTCCCTCCTGCCATCCAATTCCCTTGCTTCCTTCCCTACCCTGCAGCGCTGTATAGCCCTTGTGGCTTAGCGCTTCTTTTTGATTATAATAATAATAATCTGACTCTTGGTAGTGGCTCAGGGTACTGACTCAGGGTACTGACTCAGGGTACTGGCTCAGGGTACTGACTCACTGTTCTGACTCTTGGTAGTGGCTCAGGGTACTGAGTCATGGTATTGACTCAGGGTACTGACTCATGCTACTGGCTCAGGGTACTGACTCATGCTACTGGCTCAGGGTACTGAGTCATGGTATTGACTCAGGGTACTGACTCATGCTACTGGCTCAGGGTACTGACTCACTGTTCTGACTCTTGGTAGTGGCTCAGGGTACTGACTCACTGTTCTGACTCTTGGTAGTGGCTCAGGGTACTGACTCATGCCACTGGCTCAGGGTACTGACTCATGCCACTGGCTCAGGGTACTGACTCATTGTTCTGACTCTTGGTAGTGGCTCAGGGTACTGACTCATTGTTCTGACTCTTGGTAGTGGCTCAGGGTACTGACTCAGGGTACTGGCTCATGCTACTGGCTCAGGGTACTGAGTCACTGTTCTGACTCTTGGTAGTGGCTCAGGGTACTGACTCAGGGTACTGGCTCAGGGTACTGAGTCACTGTTCTGACTCTTGGTAGTGGCTCAGGGTACTGACTCAGGGTACTGACTCAGGGTACTGGCTCAGGGTACTGAGTCATGGTACTGACTCAGGGTACTGACTCAGGGTACTGACTCAGGGTACTGACTCATGCTACTGGCTCAGGGTACTGACTCACTGTTCTGACTCTTGGTAGTGGCTCAGGGTACTGACTCAGGGTACTGACTCATACCAATGGCTCAGGGTACTGACTCATTGTTCTGACTCTTGGTAGTGACTCAGGGTACTGACTCAGGGTACTGGCTCATGCTACTGGCTCAGGGTACTGACTCACTGTTCTGACTCTTGGTAGTGGCTCAGGGTACTGACTCACTGTTCTGACTCTTGGTAGTGGCTCAGGGTACTGACTCAGGGTACTGACTCATGCTACTGGCTCAGGGTACTGACTCACTGTTCTGACTCTTGGTAGTGGCTCAGGGTACTGACTCACTGTTCTGACTCTTGGTAGTGGCTCAGGGTACTGACTCAGGGTACTGACTCATGCTACTGACTCAGGGTACTGACTCACTGTCCTGACTCTTGGTAGTGGCTCAGGGTACTGACTCAGGGTACTGACTCATGGTACTGACTCAGGGTACTGACTCAGGGTACTGGCTCAGGGTACTGATTTAGGGTACTGGCTCAGGGTATTGACTCAGTGTACTGTCTCAGGTTACTGGCTCAGGGTACTGACTCAGGGTACTGGCTCAGGGTCCTGATGCAAGGTACTGAATCAGGGTAGTAACAGGGTACTGACTCATGGTACTGACTCATGGTGCTGGCTCAGGGTACTGAATAAGGGTACTGACTCAGGGTACTGACTCATAGTACTAACTCAGGGTTTTGACTGAGGGTACTGGCTCAGGGTACTGATTCAGCAGACTGACTCAGGGTACTGATTCAGAGTACTGACTCAGGTTACAGATCAGGGCACTGGCTCAGGTGTATCTGCGAGGCTGGAGACAGCGGTGGTGGTGATATGTGTAAGTTCCAGGTGTAACTGTGAGGCTGGAGACAGTGGTGGTGGTCATATGTGTAAGTTCCAGGTGTAACTGTGAGGCTGGAGACAGTGGTGGTGGTCATATGTGTAAGTTCCAGGTGTAACTGTGAGGCTGGAGACAGTGGTGGTGATGATATGTGTAAGTTCCAGGTGTAACTGTGAGGCTGGAGACAGTGGTGGTGATATGTGTAAGTTCCAGGTGTAACTGTGAGGCTGGAGACAGTGGTGGAGATGGTATGTGTAAGTTCCAGGTGTAACTGTGAGGCTGGAGACAGTGGTGGTGATGATATGTGTAAGTTCCAGGTGTAACTGTGAGGCTGGAGACAGTGGTGGAGATGGTATGTGTAAGTTCCAGGTGTAACTGTGAGGCTGGAGACAGTGGTGGTGGTGATGATATGTGTAAGTTCCAGGTGTAACTGTGAGGCTGGAGACAATGGTGGTGGTGATGATATGTGTAAGTTCCAGGTGTAACTGTGAGGCTGGAGACAGTGGTGGTGGTGATGATATGTGTAAGTTCCAGGTGTAACTGTGAGGCTGGAGACAGTGGTGGTGATGGTATATGTAAGTTCCAGGTGTAACTGTGAGGCTGGAGACAGTGGTGCTGATGGTATGTGTAAGTTCCAAGTGTAACTGTGAGGCTGGAAACAGTGGTGGAGATGGTATGTGTAAGTTCCAGGTTGAACTGTGACGCTGGAGACAGTGGTGGTGGTGGTATGTGTAAGTTCCAGGTGTAACTGTTAGGCGGCTGGAGACAGTGGTGGAAATGGTGTGTGTCAGTTCCAGGTGTAACTGTGAGGCTGGAGACAGTGGTGGTGGAGATGGTATGTGTAAGTTCCAGGTGTAACTGTGACGCTGGAGACAGTGGTGATGATATGTATAAATTCCAGGTGTAACTGTGAGGCTGGAGACAGTGGTGGTGGTGATATGTATAAGTTCCAGGTGTAACTGTGAGGCTGGAGACAGTGTTGGTGAGGATATTTGTAAGTTCCAGGGGTAACTGTGAGGCAGGAAACAGTGGTGGTGGTGATGGTATATGTAAGTTCCACATGTAACTCGTGAGGCTGGAGACGGTGGTGGCGATGGTATGTGTAAGTTCCAGGTGTAACTGTGAGGCTGGAGACAGTGGTGGTGGTATGTATAAGTTACAGGTGTATCTGTGAAGCTGGAGACAGTAGTGATGATAGTATGTGTAAGTTCAGGTGTAACTGTGAGGCTGGAGACAGTGGTGGTGATGGTATATGTAAGTTCCAGGTGTAACTGTGAGGCTGGAGACAGTGGTGCTGATGGTATGTGTAAGTTCCAAGTGTAACTGTGAGGCTGGAAACAGTGGTGGAGATGGTATGTGTAAGTTCCAGGTTGAACTGTGACGCTGGAGACAGTGGTGGTGGTGGTATGTGTAAGTTCCAGGTGTAACTGTTAGGCGGCTGGAGACAGTGGTGGAAATGGTGTGTGTCAGTTCCAGGTGTAACTGTGAGGCTGGAGACAGTGGTGGTGGAGATGGTATGTGTAAGTTCCAGGTGTAACTGTGACGCTGGAGACAGTGGTGATGATATGTATAAATTCCAGGTGTAACTGTGAGGCTGGAGACAGTGGTGGTGGTGATATGTATAAGTTCCAGGTGTAACTGTGAGGCTGGAGACAGTGTTGGTGAGGATATTTGTAAGTTCCAGGGGTAACTGTGAGGCAGGAAACAGTGGTGGTGGTGATGGTATATGTAAGTTCCACATGTAACTCGTGAGGCTGGAGACGGTGGTGGCGATGGTATGTGTAAGTTCCAGGTGTAACTGTGAGGCTGGAGACAGTGGTGGTGGTATGTATAAGTTACAGGTGTATCTGTGAAGCTGGAGACAGTAGTGATGATAGTATGTGTAAGTTCAGGTGTAACTGTGAGGCTGGAGACAGTGGTGGTGGTGATATGTGTAAGTTCCAAGTGTAACTGTGAGGCTGGAGACAGTAGTGGTGATGGTATGTGTAAGTTCCAGGTGTAACTGTGAGGCTGGAAACAGTGGTGGTGATGATACGTGTAAGTTGCCGGTGTAACTGTTAGGCTGGTGACAGTGGTGGTGATGGTATGTGTAAGTTCCAAGTGTAACTGTGAGGCTGGAGACAGTAGTGGTGATGGTATGTGTAAGTTCCAGGTGTAACTGTGAGGCTGGAGACAGTGGTGGTGATGATACGTGTAAGTTGCCGGTGTAACTGTGAGGCTGGAGACAGTGGTGGTGATGGTATGTGTAAGTTCCAGGTTTAACTGTGACGCTGGAAAGAGTGGTGGTGATGGTATGTGTAAGTTCCAGGTGTAACTGTGAGGCTGGAGACAGTGGTGGTGATGGTATGTGTAAGCTCCAGGTGTAACTGTGAGGCTGGAGACAGTGGTGGTGATGGTATGTGTAAGTTCCAGGTGTAACTGTGAGGCTGGAGACAGTGGTGGTGGTGATGATATGTGTAAGTTCCAGGTGTAACTGTGAGGCTGGAGACAGTGGTGGTGGTGATGGTATGTGTAAGTTGCAGGTGTAAGTGTGAGGCTGGAGACAGTGGTGGTGGTGATGGTATGTGTAAGTTCCAGGTGTTACTGTGATGCTGGAGACAGGGGTGGTGGTGATGGTATGTGTAAGTTCCAGGTTTAATGTGAAGCTGGAGACAGTAGTGATGATGGTATGTGTAAGTTCCAGGTTTAACTGTGACGCTGGAAAGAGTGGTGGTGATGGTATGTGTAAGTTCCAGGTGTAACTGTGAGGCTGGAGACAGTGGTGGTGATGGTATGTGTAAGTTCCAGGTGTAACTGTGAGGCTGGAGACAGTGGTGGCGGTGATGGTATGTGTAATTTCCAGGTGTAACTGAGGCTGGAGACAGTGGTGGTGGAGATGGTATGTGTAAGTTCCAGGTGTAACTGTGAGGCTGGAGACAGTGGTGGTGGTGATATGTGTAAGTTCCAAGTGTAACTGTGAGGCTGGAGACAGTAGTGGTGATGGTATGTGTAAGTTCCAGGTGTAACTGTGAGGTTGGAGACAGTGGTGGTGATGATACGTGTAAGTTGCCGGTGTAACTGTTAGGCTGGAGACAGTGGTGGTGGTGATGATATGTGTAAGTTCCAGGTGTAACTGTGAGGCTGGAGACAGTGGTGGTGGTGATGGTATGAGTAAGTTGCAGGTGTAACTGCGAGGCTGGAGACAGTGGTGGTGGTGATGGTATGTGTAAGTTGCAGGTGTAAGTGTGAGGCTGGAGACAGTGGTGGTGGTGATGGTATGTGTAAGTTCCAGGTGTTACTGTGATGCTGGAGGCAGGGGTGGTGGTGATGGTATGTGTAAGTTCCAGGTTTAATGTGAAGCTGGAGACAGTAGTGATGATGGTATGTCTAAGTTCCAGGTGTAACTGTGAGGCTGGAGACAGTGGTGGCGGTGATGGTATGTGTAATTTCCAGGTGTAAATGTGAGGCTGGAGACAGTGGTGGTGGAGATGGTATGTGTAAGTTCCAGGTGTAACTGTGAGGCTGGAGACAGTGGTGGTGGTGATATGTGTAAGTTCCAAGTGTAACTGTGAGGCTGGAGACAGTAGTGGTGATGGTATGTGTAAGTTCCAGGTGTAACTGTGAGGCTGGAGACAGTGGTGGTGATACGTGTAAGTTGCCGGTGTAACTGTTAGGCTGGAGACAGTGGTGGAGATGGTATGTGTAAGTTCCAGGTGTAACTGTGAGGCTGGAGACAGTGGTGGTGGTGATGTGTAAGTTCCAGGTTTAACTGTGACGCTGGAGACGGTGGTGGTGATGGTATGTATAAGTTCCAGGTGTAACTGTGAGGCTGGAGACAGTGGTGGTGATGGTATGTGTAAGTTTCAGGTGCAAGTGTGAGGCTGGAGACAGTGGTGGTGATGGTATGTGTAAGTTCCAGGTGTAACTGTGAGGCTGGAGACAGTGGAGGTGATGATGATATGTGTAAATTCCAGGTGTAACTGTGAGGCTGGAGACAATGGTGGTGGTGGTGGTGGTGGTGGTATGTGTAAGTTGCAGGTGTAAGTGTGAGGCTGAAGACAGTGGTGGTGGTGGTGGTGGTGGTGGTGGTATGTGTGAGTTCCAGGTGTTACTCTGATGCTGGAGACAGTGGTGGTGGTATGTGTGAGTTCCAAGTGTAACTGTGAGACTGGACACAGTGGTGGTGATGGTATGTGTAAGTTCCAGGTGTTACTGTGATGCTGGAGACAGGGGTGGTGGTGATGGTATGTGTAAGTTCCAGGTTTAACTGTGAGGCTGGAGACAGTAGTGGTGATGGTATGTGTAAGTTCCAGGTGTAACTGTGAGGCTGGAGACAGTGGTGGTGATGATACGTGTAATTTGCAAGTGTAACTGTGAGGCTGGAGACAGTGGTGGTGATGGTATGTGTAAGTTCCAGGTGTAACTGTGAGGCTGGAGACAGTGGTGGTGATGATACGTGTAATTTGCAAGTGTAACTGTGAGGCTGGAGACAGTGGTGGTGATGGCATGTGTAAGTTCCAGGCGTAACTGTGAGGCTGGAGACAGTGGTGGGGATGATATGTGTAAGTTCCAGGTGTAAGTGTGAGGCTGGAGACAGGGGTGGTGATGGTATGTGTAAGTTCCAGGTGTAACTGTGAGGCTAGAGACAGTGATGGTGATGGTATGTATAAGTTGGAGGTGTAACTGTGTGGCCGGAGACAGTGGTGGTGATGGTATGTGTAAGTTCCAGGTGTAGCGTCAATATTTTAAAGAGAATAGAGAGTTTCAGAATTCCCAAGACACTGATAGACTGTGAGATATTGTCTCACGAAATCTTCTTAAGACGATTGTAAAGAAATCAAGGAACAGGTGGGGCTTGAACCCATGTCGAGTGAGTCTTAAAACTCGCAGGTGAGTGTTAACCACTGGACCAGCTGGTTCTAATAAGATTCATCCAACTATGTATACTTCTTTACATCACAGTGAGGTCAGCATGGGTCACACTAGAGGGGCAAGTTTGAGTCTTAGGGGAAAATATTACGCTCAAAGACAGGGAATAGCTATATGAAATCCACTGTCTCCCGTAAGTAATCTGTATATAGAGTTTTTTGAGACTAAGCTATTGAAAGATATCCTTCCCCGTAAAGCTGAGTGGTTCAGATACATGGATGACATGTCTTTGGCCGAATGATATGGATTTGGACACATTTTTACCGAGACTTTATGTTCTTGACCCGTTTGTTAAGTTCACTATGGAGAAAGAAGTGCGCTTTAAATTTCCATTCTTAGATGTTCTGATCCACCGGTTTGATAGAATGCTCAGGTTTACGGCATAGAGGAAGGCCACTAATGTTTGCTCATACCATAAAACGAGGGTAAAAAAAAAAAGTGTCTTTCTCACTATATTTCCGAGAGGTTACCCAGTGTGCACCACTGACACATCTTCCATCCTTCTCTGTACCAGCTTGAAGAAGTCACTGGCTGATGAAACATCTCCACAATAAAGACAACCAAGTGTTGGACAAGTGTGTCATTCATCAAATTATCGGTATTCTAAACCTATTATATATTAATACCATACACAAGTACCTAATAAACCAGGCTGTCGTGGTTATATAAATGTACGGGCTGCTAGCAAGCCTACACAACCACGATGTCAACAAGGACGCCTGGCTTCAGGTCTGGCAACGAGTCGCACATATTGTAATTTCTACGTACTCAAAACAAGGAATTAACTAACAGTTTTGCATCATCATAATTACAATATTAGTTGCAAAACGAGGCAGACACACAAGTCTATATAAAACTAATACCTGGAAGTATATTTTGAAATATGTTGAGATGGAGGGACGGACGAAAGAGTAGGTCAAACATACTGTGCACTGTTACCTCTTCAAGGGGGGCTCCTTGGCGTGGTGAAGAGGCTCTTGGTCTGAGGAATTAGCCCTGTCGGTCTTCTTCCTCAGACCGAACCTAATTACCCCCCATTCTCCCCTCCCCTATCCCATCCTCCCCATCCTCCCCTTTTTCCATTCCTCCTCCTCCTCCTCACCCCTCCCTTTTGCCCTTCCTCTTTTTAGCCTTCGTGATTTCTCCCACAGGCGCGCTAGTTCCTAGGTAGGGGAAAGGACACCGGGGTCGATCCCATTCCGTTGAGGTTTCTTGGCGGTGGCGTAGTTTGCCGTGGAATCTGGATTGCCTAGGGATGTCCCGATCCCTCTCCGGTATCCCGGAGTAGCTTTGGGTGTCTTTTGGGCGACGGGTGTATCTCTGGAAGCCACCTTTCGGATTCCGGGGGTGGTGGCTGAAGGAGGTATGCTTTGTGGCGGATATCCGGCCGCCCTCTCTTTTGTCCACCGAGGTAGCTCGGCAGATGTGAGGTTGCTATCCCGGATTGCTGGTTTACTGGCATGAAGGGTAGGGTATGGCACGGGTTCCATGCTGCATCTGCGCTACTAGCGGTGTCGAGTCCTCTTGGGCGCGGAGGGAGATTTCCGGCCCTTTCATTCCTCCTGGGAACTATTCCTCCCCGCTCCCCCCTTTTTTTATTCTTTTTTTTGTTTTTATTTTCTTTTCTTCTTTTTTTTTTTCCTTAAAAACAAAAAGCAAAGGAGTAACCTAACCATGGCAGCCCTAGTCCATGAAACCACTACCCCCGGGCCCCTTCTTGATACCGCACCCCATTCTGACCCTGCCTTGTGTTTAGACCACTCTTCGGACACTCCTGATGCCCCTGTACCTCTTGCTGGTGCTGTTTCCTCACCCGCTTCAGGTACCGGGGCTTCGACTGACTCCTTCGATTTGTCTGAACTCCGCTCTCCTTTGACTATGCTTCCGGCTTCTCCCTCTACGGTACGGCAATTTTCGAATCGCCCACCCATTTCATGCCGGACCAACTCCGGTCCTACTCCTAAACGCCAACGTCAATCTCCTGATGATGCTCCGTCGTTACCTTCCCATTCTACTCGGAAACGACCGACACGTCAAGCACTCCCTCTCCACGCTCAATTTCGGACCACACAATGGACTAAATTCTTTACTTTAAGACCAACTTCTTCTTCTGCCTACCTTTCTGACCATAGTATTGCCAAAGCGCTCCTGCGTCATGTTGGCAGAGATATTTCATTTCACGCTCTCAAGAGCGGTACGCGCATCGTCACTGTCCAGAATGCTACCCAAGCTCATGATCTTTCTCTCCTTTCGAATATCGATACTACTCCTATCACTATTGAAAAACATCTTTCTCTCAATTCTTGTAGTGGTACTGTCATTCTGCCCCATACCATAGTCCAACAGAATTTCCAGTCATGTGGCAATGACATTTTTGAACAGCTGGAACTCCAGGATCTCCCAATCCTCAAAGTAGACACTTATGTCCTTCCTGCCCGGGGGCGGAGACGTTACCCTTGCAATGTGGCTCGTTTAACTTTTGACAGCCGAGAACTCCCGTCCTCTGTATATGTCGCGGGACATCGGTTACAAGTTCGAAAGGTGATACCTACACCGCAACAATGTAGAAATTGCTGGCGTTTTGGTCACCCAGCGAAATATTGCAGATCTATGGCCGAATGCCCAGTCTGTGGTGCCGACAACCATTCTAATACATCTTGCAGTCAACCTCCATCTTGCCTTAATTGTAATGAAGCTCACCCTTCGTACTCCCGCCGTTGCCAGGTCTACTTAAATGAACGTGAAATCCGTTGCCTCAAAGAGGCAGAAGGTCTCCCTTATGCTATGGCAGTTACTCATCTCCGCCTCCAAGGGAGACTACCCCGTGTTTCTTATTCTCGTGTTTCCAAACATCCCCCCACTTCTGGGGTCCCATCTTCTGCAGCCTCCTCTGTTGTTACCCCTCCCATAGCCATTACGGCATCTAATCCTTTTGCTGTCCTTGGCTCTGACGTCCCGACTACAACTCAGTCTGTTCTCGCATCTTCGCGTCCTTCCTCACAAGCCCCAGTATCGACAAGACCTCGTACGACACCTAATACCAATCGCCCCTCTACTCAGAAGTCCAAAAAATCCACATTGCTCAAATCTTCTTTGCCCCTTCCTTCCCTTCTTCCACCTCCACACGTTACCTTTCCAGTCTCTGTACCTAGTTCTTCCCCTCTCTCTGGCTCTATTACAAGTGTGGAGATTCACCCTCCTCCTCGTACTATGCCTTCCACCCCCGTCCCCTCCCAAGTTTCTCCCTCTTCTGTCACCTCCCAGGTTTCTACCTCTTCTGTCCCCCCCCACACTTCATCTCCAGTCCCTTACACTTTTCCCTCCCCCTCTACTTTGGTACAGTCCATTACTGTCCCAATCTTTACTCACCCTCCTCCTCCTATCTCCAATATGGTTTCCCATACATCTTTGAATTCAGAAACACTTGAAGCCATTTCAGAATATATTGCAGAGACTAAACCTTCAATGGACACTGATTCACTTCCTGTTCCTTCTCTTCCCTCTCCTCCATCTTCACAACCCCATTCTTCGCAACGCTCCGTTCCTTCGCTACTTGAACATCTTCCAATGCCACCACACGTTGACTTTTCTAACCCCTCTAGTCCGTAGGTGCCTTTACCTACAGATTCCTGATATTTTCTTCATCGCCAATCATGGCCTATTTACAGTGGAATATCCGCGGCCTCAGGGGTAATCGGGGTGAGCTTCAGATGTTGCTTTCCAGGTTTTCCCCTGTTGGTGCTTGCTTACAAGAACCAAAATTACACTCGGCTGTTTTCCAACCTATCTCAGGCTATAATTTATTGTATTCTTCGGATCCTTTCTCAGATGGGACCTTTAATGAAAGTGCCCTTCTTCTACGCAATGATATTCCGTACTGTCAACTATTTGTCCATACCTCGCTGCATTACACTGCAGCCCGTATCCACTTGAATAAGTGGTTTACAATATGTTCTTTATATCTCTCTCCTTCTCGAGCATTTTCTATCCCAGACTTTGCCTTTCTTGTTTCATCCTTACCACCACCACTTCTGTTACTTGGTGATTTTAATGCCCACCATTTCCTCTGGGGGGGGTCTCATTGTGACTCACGTGGCATTCAGTTGGAGGCTTTTCTTGCCTCTCACCCCCTCCATGTTTTAAATACGGGTACTCCCACCCATTTTGATCCTCGTACTCATACTCTCTCTTGCATCGATCTATCAGTCTGCTCTTCCTCCACTGCACTAGACTTCACCTGGTCTGTTCTACCAGACTTACATGACAGCGATCATTTTCCGATCATTCTTACTTCTCCTTCCTATTCACCACCTTCCCGTAGCCCTCGCTGGCAATTTGATCGGGCAAATTGGGATCTTTACTCACACCTCACTGCTTTTAGTGAGGTTCCTTCTTCATCCTCCATTGATGAGCTCCTACACATCTTCTCGACATCAGTTTATACCGCAGCTTCTCATTCTATACCCCAAACCTCAGGCAGGCATTCTCAGAAGTGCGTGCCTTGGTGGTCTCCTGCTTGTGCTCGTGCAGTACGTTTGAAACGTGCTGCATGGGGCAGGTACCGGTACAATAGAACCGCTGAGAGACTTGTTGATTTTAAGCAGAAGCGTGCGATCGCTCGCCGTGTCATCCGTGAAGCTAAACGCACTTGTTGGCGAGACTATGTTTCCACCATCACCTCTGCTTCTTCTATGAGTGCAGTCTGGAAAAAAGTGAGGAAATTGAGTGGTAAATACTCTCCTGACCCGGCTCCTGTTCTACGGGTCACTGGTGTTGATATAGCAAACCCTCTCGACGTTGCCATTGAACTTGGCACACATCTGGTCCGTATTTCCCGAGGGCTCCATCTATGCCCCTCGTTTCTTTCCTCAAAGTCTGCCAGAGAGTTAGTACCCTTGGACTTTTCTTCTCTCGGAGAAGAACAGTATAATGTGCCTTTTACACTTCAAGAACTGGAGGCAACGCTCTCAGCTTGCCGATCATCGGCAGCTGGGCCTGATGACATTCATATTCGTATGTTACAACATTTACATCGGTCAGCCCTTGTAGTCCTCTTACACCTCTTCAATCTTATTTGGGCACAAGGAGTTCTTCCCCAGCTGTGGAAATCTGCCATTGTTCTCCCTTTCCGCAAACCGGGTACTACAGGACATGATGCCTCCCACTATCGCCCCATCGCTCTTACAAGTGCAGTTTGCAAAGTGATGGAACGCCTCGTAAATCGACGTTTAATGTGGTATTTAGAGACTCACAACAGTCTCTCCGCTAGTCAATATGGCTTTCGTAAGGGTCGTTCTACCATAGACCCCTTACTACGCTTGGATACGTATGTTCGTAATGCCTTTGCGAATAATCACTCAGTTATTGCCATATTTTTTGACCTTGAGAAGGCATATGACACAACTTGGAGGTATAATATTTTGGCCCAGGCCCATTCCTTAGGCCTCCGAGGCAATCTACCATCCTTCCTTAAGAACTTTTTAACTGACAGACATTTCCGTGTTCGAGTCAATAATGTTCTTTCCCCGGACTTCGTCCAAGCTGAAGGTGTCCCTCAGGGATGTGTTCTAAGCACAACACTTTTTCTCCTTGCTATAAATGATTTGGCCTCTGTTCTTCCACCCAATATTTGGTCATCACTCTATGTTGATGACTTCGCTATTGCTTGTGCAGGCGCTGACTGTCACCTTATTGCAGTTTCTCTCCAGCATGCGGTCGACCGTGTTTCCACTTGGGCCACCACACATGGGTTTAAATTTTCAAGTACCAAAACTCACCAAATTACTTTCACTAGACGCTCTGTTATCTCCGATCATCCTTTGTATCTCTATGGCTCCCGTATCCCCGAACGTGATACAGTCAGGTTTCTAGGCCTTCTCTTTGACCGTCGGTTAACCTGGAAACCTCACATTACCTCTCTGAAGGCAACTTGTCACAGCCGGCTAAACCTTCTTAAAACCCTTGCTCATCTTTCCTGGGGAGCTGATCGTCGAACTCTGCTTCGCCTACATTCAGCCCTCGTTTTATCGAAACTCGATTATGGTGACCAGATTTATTCCGCGGCCTCTCCTGCTACTCTCTCTAGCCTTAACTCTATCCATCACCAAGGCTTACGTTTGTGCCTTGGTGCTTTTCGCTCTTCCCCTGTTGAGAGCCTCTATACAGAAGCAAATGTTCCATCCTTGTCTGATCGCCGTGATGCCCATTGCCTTCATTACTATGTACGCTCTCACGATCTACACAATCCTTCCATTTATAGAATGGTCACCGATATTAGTAGACATTCTTTATTCGTTCGCCGCCCCTGTTTGCTCCGTCCCTTTTCTCTTCGCCTACTTTCACTCTTGTCTTCCCTTCAGTTACCACCTTTATATGTTCATGTAGCATCTCACTTTTCCCTACCCCCCTGGGAAGTTCCAGCTGTTCGGGTCTGTTCTTTCTCACTCCCTTGCTCGAAAGCTCAACTGCCTACGGTGGCTTCCCGCTCTCTTTTTCTTGATCACTTCCACTCTCATTCTCATGCCACCGCTGTGTACACAGATGGCTCTAAGTCTTCAGACGGCGTCGGATTCGCAGCAGTGTTTCCGGACAGTGTCGTACGAGGGCATTTACTATCTTCAGCTAGCATTTTTACTGCTGAACTGTATGCCATTCTTGCAGCACTTATTCGTATCGCATCTATGCCTGTGTCATCATTTGTAGTAGTCTCAGACTCCCTTAGTGCTCTACAGGCTATACGAAAATTTGATACATCTCATCCCCTAGTTCTCCGTATCCAACTTTGGCTACGCCGTATCTCTACCAAACATAAAGATATTGTTTTTTGTTGGGTCCCTGGTCATGTCGACGTACAGGGCAATGAACAGGCAGACACTGCTGCGCGGTCAGCAGTATATGACCTACCAATTTCCTATCGAGGTGTTCCATTTCTGGACTATTTTGCTGCAATAGCTACCCACCTTCGCACCCGTTGGCAACAACGTTGGTCAACTCTGCTCGGTAACAAACTTCATTCTATTAAACCGAGCATAGGTTACTGGCCGTCTTCTTGTCATCAGTGCCGAGGTTGGGAGACCACTCTCTCCCGCCTTCGCATTGGCCACACTCGTCTTACTCATGGGTATCTCATGGAGAGGCACCCTGTTCCTCTCTGTGAGCAGTGTCAAGTTCCAGTATCGATTAGCCACATTCTGTTAGACTGCCCTCTCTATCAACGAGCACGCAGAATTTACCTCCAACGTCGTCTTCGTTCTCCTACTCTCTCTTTACCTTCCCTTCTTGCTGATGGACCCTCCTTTAATCCTGACTCTCTCATTGACTTCTTGACAACGACTGATTTACTCCACAAACTCTGATGATACTTTTCGCACTCCCCTCAGCCCTTTCTGGTTCAGTCTCTTGCTGCCCTTTACCCTTTCACCATCCACTGCCCCGCTGTTATCCGTAACCTGTTGCTCATCCATCTCCCTTTTGCCACCTGATGCCCTCGCTTCCTTCCTGCCCTGCAGCGCTGTATAGTCCTTGTGGCTTAGCGCTTCTTTTTGATTATAATATAATATAATGTGCACTGTTACAAGAGGGAAAATGAAGAGTAAGAGGAGGGAAGAGGTGCAGGTCAGAGGTGCTGACAGTTTATCAGTTAGTAGACAATACTCTTTGTTAAACAATAATCCACGACTCGTTATATATCGTAGGTGTAAAACGTAGCTGGGCTGCCCAGCTATGCTATGTTTTCAGGTTATGTTATTCAAGTTATATCGTAACTTGAATAAAGTTACGATATTCACGTTACATTATTCAAGTTACGATATTTAAGTTACATTAGGTTTAATAAGGTTAGATTATCGTCTATTAATAAATAAGTTATCAATTATAACATAAATAAGATAACGGCGATAATTAACAAAAATTTAATGTGGGAACAGAAAACTAGACAACAGTCAGACAGTCACTGTTTACAGTTCCTTAAACAGTCACTCATTTGACTAAGCAACAGTGAAATCCACTCTGTTAAGACAAACTAAACCCTGACGGGAATCCAAGTTATAACAAAGAGGAGAAAAGATGGGTTACTTTGGTCATGGGTGACTTGTAGTCCATGGGGGAGGTTGAGAAGGAGGGGCGCCGCCCCCTCCGGCAGGGTAGTGTGGGGGGAGGCAGCATACACTACCCCACCACTAGCAGCATACATCACCGACCCTCCACTACCACCCACCACCATACTTCCTCCTGCAACATAACCATACATTAATATATTCGAAATTAGTCGGTTTTCATATTAAGAGTAAATTTTTCCTAAATAACTCAAAATTATAATATAGGTCTGTGTTATTAACCAGAACATACAAACATAACTTACACTGTAATATAACTCTTTATTAATAACTAGAGAATAAAATCATACCTTACGTTACAATGTGGCCACAAAAACACTCCCTAATTTCAAACAGGTATAACATGTAACTTTGTTGTAATAATCTTTGACAGTTAGTAGCTTCAGATGCAGGGTATCATTCAGTGTCATGTGGTATAGGGTAGCATTGAAGGTACTCAATGTGAGCAAGTGGCCTGCGAGGTCACCAGACCTAACTGTTTGTGACGTCTTTGGGTGTACGTGAAGAAGACAGTTTACGTACCACCACTACCTGCAACCCTGGACGAGCTGATAATTTCCATCACTGAAGCAGTTGGCATGATAACACCAGATATACTGCAGAGCGTCTGCACCGAACTGGACTATCACATCGATGTTTACCGAGCAACCAGAGGGGTGTACATTGAATGCCTTTAATGCTACCCTATACCACCTCTTCAAGGGGGGCTCCTTGGCGTAGTGAAGAGGCTCTTTGTCCGAGGAATTAGACCTGTTGGTCTCCTTCCTCAGACCGACCCTAATTACCCCCCAATCCCCCCTTCCCTATTCCATCCTCCCCATCCTCTCTTTTTCTTTTCCTCCTCCTCCTCCTCCTCCCCACCCCTCCCTTTTGTCCTTCCTCTTTTTGGCCTTTGGGATTTTTCCCACAGGCACGCTAGTTCCTAGGTAGGGGAAAGGGTACCGGGGTCCATCCGATTCCGTTGAGGTTCTTGGCAGGGGTGTAGTTTGCTGTGGAATCTGGATCACCTGGGGATGTCCCAATCCCTCTCCAGTCTCCCTGGGGGTGGCTTTGGCTATCTTTCAGGCGACAGGTGTATCTCTGGAGGCTGCCTTTCAGATTCCAGGGGTGGTAGCCAAATGAGGTATGCTTTGTGGCAGATATCTGGCCGCCGTTCTTTTGTCCACCGAGGTAGCTCAGCAGATGTGAGGTTGCTATCCCGGATTGCTAGTTTACTGGCACGAAGGGTAGGGTATGGCATGGGTTCCATGCTGCATCTGTGCTACTTGCAGTGCTGAGGCCCCCTTGGGTGTGGAGGGAGATTTCTGGCCCTTTCATTCCTTCTAGGAACTATCCCTCCCCAGTCCCCTCTTTTTTTTCTTAAAAACAAGAAGAAAGAAGTAACCTAACCATGGAAGACCCAATTCATGACCCATCTACCCCCAGGCCCCTTGTTACCGGACCCCGTTCTGACCCTGCCTCGTCTTTTGACCACACTTCGGACACTCCTAATGTCCCTGTACCTCTTGCTGGTGCTGTTCCATCACCTGCTTCAGGTACCGGGGTTTAGACTGACTCCTTCGATTTGTCTGACCTCCACTCTCCTTTGACTATGCTTCCAGCCTCTCCCTCTATGGTGTGGCAATTTTCGAATCACCAACCCATCCCACATCGGACCAACTCTGGTCTCACTCCTAAACACCAATGACAATTGCCTGATGATACTTCTTTGCCACCTTCTCGTTCTACTCAGAAAAGACCGACACATCGTGCTCTCCCTTTCCATGCTCAGTTTCCGAATGCACAATGGGCTAAATTCTTTACTTTATGACCGACTTACTCTATTGCCTATCTTTCCGACCACTGTATTGGCAAGGCAATCTTATGCCATGTTGGTAGAGATATTTCCTTTCATGCTCTCAAGAGTGGTACCCGCATCATCACTGTCCAGAATGCCACCCAAGCTCATGATCTTTCTGTTCTTTCACATATCGATACTATTCCTGTCACTATCTAAAAACATCATTCCCTCAATTCTTGTAGTGGTACTGTTATTCTGCCCCATACCATAATCCAACAGAATTTCCAGACATGTGGCAATGACATTCTCGAACAGCTGGAACCCCCAAGATCTCCCAATCCTCAAAGTAGACACTTATGTCCTTCCTGCCCACGGGCAGAGACATTACCCTTGCAATGTGGCTTGGTTAACTTTCGACAGCCGTGAACTCCCATCCTCTGTTTATGTAGCAGGACATCATCTACACATTCAAAAGCTGTATAGCCCTTGTGGCTTAGCGCTTCTTTTTGATTATAATAATAATAATAATACACATTCAAAAGGTGATCCCTACACTGCAACAGTGTAGAAACTGCTGGCAATTTGATCACCCTGCGAAATATTGCAGATCTATAGCCAAATGCCCAGTCTGTGGTGCTGATGACCATTCTAATACGTCTTGTAGTCGATCTCCCTCTTGCCTTAACTGTCATAAGGCTCACCCTTCTTACGCTCGCCATTGCCAGGTCTACTTAAGTGAGCGCGAAATCCATTGCCTCAAAGAAGCTGAAGGTCCCCCTTATTCTATGGCAGTTTCTCAACTGTGCCCCCAAGGGAGACTGCCCTGTATTTCTTATTCTTGTGTCTCTAAGCATCCCCCCACTTCTGAGGTCCCATCTTCTGCAACTTCCTCTGTGGTTACCCCTCCTATAGTCACTCCTGTCTCTAATTCTTCCCCCCCTACTTTGGTACAGTCCATTACACTTCCAATCTTTACTCACCCTCCTCCTTCCATCTCCAATATTGTCTCCCATACCGCGTCTTTGAATTCTGAAACACTTGAAGCTATCTCTGAATATACTGCAGAGACCAAACCATCAATGGACACTGATTCACCCCGTTCCTTCTCTTTCCTCTCCTCCATCTGCACAACTCCTTTCTTTGCAGCGCACCGTTCCTTCGCTGCTTGAACGTTTTCCGCTACCGCCGCATGTGGACTTTTCTAACCCCTCTAGTCCATAGGTACCCTTACCTGCAGATATCTGGTATCTTTATCGTTGCTAATCATGGCCTATTTACAGTGGAATATATGCGGCCTCAGGGGTAATCGGGGTGAGCTTCAGATGTTTCTCTCTAGGTTTTCCCCTGTTGGTGTTTGCTTACAAGAACCAAAATTACACTCTGCTGTTATCTATCCCATCTCAGGCTATAATTTGTTGTGTTCTTCGGATCCTTTTCCTGATGTGGAAATTGAGTGGTAAATACTTTCCTGACCCAGCTCCTGTTCTACGGGTCGCCGGTGTTGATATAGCATTGAAATTGGCAATCATCTGGTCCATATTTCTTGGGGGCTCCATCTATGCCCCTCGTTTCTTTCCTCAAAGTCTGCCAGAGAGTTAGCACTCTTGGACTTTTCTTCTCTCAAAGAATAACCGTATAATGTGCCTTTTACACTTCAGGAACTGGAGGTGACACTCTCAGCTTGCCGATCATTGGCAGCTGGGCCTGACGACATTCATATTCGGATGTTACAACATTTACATCAGTCAGCCCTTGCTGTCATCTTACACCTCTTCAGTCTTATTTGGTCACAAGGAGTTCTTCCCCAGCTGTGGAAATCTGCCATTGTTCTCCCTTTCCACAAACCAGGTACTACGGGACATGATGCCTCCCACTATCGTCCCATTGCTCTTACCAGTGCAGTTTGCAAAGTGATGGAACGTCTGGTAAATCGACGTTCAATGTGGTATTTAGAGACGCACAACAGTCTCTCCACTAGTCAATATGGCTTTCGTAAGGGCCGTTCTACCATAGACCCCCTTACTACGCTTGGATACGTATATTCGTATGTCCATCCTGTGGATGGACATACGAACTATTGCAAGGTGACATAATTCATAAATCACTGCTGTTAGGTGACATAACTCATAAATCACTGCTGCAAGGTGACATAATTCATAAATAGCTGACACTAACATGAAGTAAGAGTCCTGGCTTCTGTGCATTTCTGGTCGCCAGAAAAGTTTAGAAATAAGGTGGGAATCCACTTGGCCAACAGTGGTAAGAGAGGCGCAACCCCCAATTCCCTTGTTGAGTGAAAGAACATATGCTCAACTAATGTGACACTTATTTTGTAGCAACGTTTCGCTCACCAGAGCTTTGTAAAGTTACAGCTGTATAGCCCTTGTGGCTTAGCGCTTCTTTTTGATTATAATAATAATTTGTAAAGTTACAAACAATACAGGGATACACAGCTTTGTAAAGTTGTTACAAATAATACAGAGACACAGAGCTTTATAAAGTTGTTACAAATAATACAGAGACACAGAGCTTTATAAAGTTGTTACAAATAATTAGCAACATAGTTGGGGTTGTAGCCAGCAACAGCTGTGTGAGCATTTAGCCTATCTTTGCTTTTCTTATTAATTGTGGCATGGTGGTTTTATCGAAGTGTTCATCTACAGTCTACATCAATGTATCTGTACAACTTAACGTAGCTGATATTTTCACCGTGCAAACAGATGGGTGGGAGATGTCGTCTGCTTGTCAATATCTTTGTTTTAGATGAAGAGAAGAGGCCTAATCGATTACAAATTGCTTGAACTTTGCCAAGAATGGTACTTATCTTCTTATGCCATGTTGTATGGATCATGATGTCATCACCATAGCTTATAGCTATATGCTGAGGTGGGGTAGGTAGAGCATTTAGGAGAACACTGATCTCAGAAGATCAGTTGTCTGACCATACCTGTAGATACATTCTTCCCTACCTCAGGTTCATGGTTGTAGTCTTACAGTGAATGTTGAGGGAACTTTTATGTCAGAGTGGCTGTCATGAGGTCACTGACACACAGTCTTACCTGACAACACGGTGGAGGTCTTGCTGGAGGTGGTGGTGTGAGAGGTGGTGTGAGAGGTGGTGGTGGTGTGAGAGGTGGTCAGATAAGGTGGGCGGCGACCTGAGGACAGGTATCTGGTTAGTTGCAACACTCACAACACACTGTTAATATACACTACAAATACTATAAACAATGATCTATATACACCTGCAACACTATATCTGCAAACTGTCACACACACCTACAATGGTCTGATAACTCCTGTAGAGGAAATACAATGGGAGGATGAAAGGAAGAGGTCAATCTTTGTTCATGGGCTTCAGGAGGCCGAAGGGGCAACTTATGCAGTAAGACAACAGGAGGAGGAAAAAGATACTGAAAATATCATGACAAATATAGGAAAGGAAGACATGACCTGACAGATTTTCAGAGAACAGGAGGGTTCTTGAGGGGAAGAAACCGTCCAGTTAAATTGATTTTCAAGACAGAAACAGTGCAAAACAGGATCCTTCAGAAGAAAGCATGACTAAGGGGCTCAATAAATTACCAGTGGGTGTACCTCGACTATGACAGAACACAAGAAGACAGAAACTGGGAGGATACAAAGATGCAAGGAGCAGGAGAGTCGAAGATGGAGATGGGCAGGAAACCCAGACTCAGGAGGAAGAGCAAACACCTCTCCCAAAAACACCTACAGAAGACCTTCAACCTTGACAACCCCACAGCAACCAAACTAAAAGCAACCCACAATCCATACCAAGAGCCCCTATTCCCCCACTACAAACTCCACCTTTACAGCAGTCCCCCATCCAGCCAGGTTTCCCACTCTCTCAACAAACCCCCCAGGCTACAGTTTTAGAAAAGCTGAAGGATTGGTACATCAATGCAGATGGAATAAATGAGAGGAGTGGCATGAAAGAATCATGGAGACATCCCCGGACATCATAGCACTCACAGAAACGAAGCTCACGGGTATAACAGATGCGATCTTTCCATCTGGATGTCAGATCCTGAGGAAAGATAGAGGGGAAGGAGGAGTTGCACAGTTCATCAAAAACCAGTGGAGATTTGAGGAAATGAAAGGAATGGCCAGAATGGAATCAAGAGACTACATAGTAAGAATACTTCAGACTGTTGGTCCCAAAGTGGTGATTATTGCTGTGACGTACAATCTGCCACAGAATAGCAAGAGGCCAAGAGAAGAATATGAGAGCAAGAGAGCAATGGCGGACACACTAGCTGAGGTGGTCAGTAGGGCCCATATAGGTAGGACAAAGTTACTAACTGTGGGTGATTTCAATCACAAGGAGACTGGGAAAACCTGGAGCCATATGGGGAACCAGAAGCGTGGAGAGCTAAGATGATGGAGGTGGTGCTGGAAAACCTCATGCATCAGTACGTCAGGGGCACTACCAGAGAGGAGAGGATGAACCAGAAAGGCAGGACCACATATTCACCTTCAGTAGTTCTGACACTGAGGACATCACATATGAAAGGTCCCTCAGAACTAGTGATCACATGGTCCTGAACTTCGAATACATTATAGAGATAAAAGTGGAGAGTGAAGCAACATAAGCAGGATGGGAGAGGCCAAACTACAAAAGAGGGGACTACACAGGCAATGAGGGATTTCCTGCATGAGGTGCAGTGGGACAGAGAACTGATGGGAAAAACGGTAAAAGAAATGATGGAATATGTGACCACAAAATGCAAGGAGACAAAAGAGAGGTTCGTACCCAAGGGCAACATAAACAATAAGAAGACCAAAATGAGTCTTTGGTTCACCCAAACTTGTATAGAGATCAAAACTAAGTGCGCTAGAGAATGGAAAAAGTATTGAAGACAAGTACTCAGGAAAATAAGGAGATTAGCCAAAGACCTAGAAATGAATACGTATGGATACGGAAGGAGGCCCAGCAGCAATACGAGAATGATGTAGAATCGAAAGCCAAGTCTGACCCAAAGCTGTTGTACAGCCACATCAGGAGGATAACAACAGTCAAGGATCAGGTAATCAGACTGAAGAAGGAAGGGAGATCACAAGAAATAACGAAAAGATATGTGAGGAACTCAAAATGACATTCAAGGAAGTGTTTTCAGTGGAGATAGAAAGAACTCCTGGAAACTGGGATGGAAGGGTACACCAACAAGTGCTGGACACATCACATGCAACAGAGGAGGAGGAGGTGAAGATGCTACTATGTGAACTAGATACCTCCAAGGAAGTGTGACCAGACATCTCTCCATGGGTCCTGAGAGAGGGAGCAGAGGCACTGTGTGTGCCTCTAACAACAATCTTCAACACATCTATTGAAACAGAGCAACTACCTGAGGTGTGGAAGACGGCAAATGTAGTCCCAGTCTTTAAGACACGAGACAGGCAGGTGGCATTATCAGGAGGAAAGTGGTGGAGCATCTAGATTGGAATGAGCTTATAAACGATAACTAGCATAGGTTCAGGGAAGGAAAATCCTACTTGAGTTTTACGACAAGGTGACTGAACACAAGAGAGAGAGGGGTGTAGGTAGACTGCATTTTCTTGGACTGCAAGAAAGCCTTCGAGATAGTTATGCATAAGAGATCAGTGCAAAAGCTAGAGGAGCAGGCATGAAGATGAGAGAAGATCAAAGAAGAATGCAGAGTACATGCTAGGGGCCAAAGACTGCAAACCTCACTCAAGGAAAAAGATCATGAGGTGAATATCATACCAAACACATCTCCTGAGGCGCACATCAACCAAATAACTGCTGTAGCATATGGGCGCTTAGCAAACCTAAGAACAGCATTTCGACACATGAGTAAGGAATCATTCAAGACTCTGTACATCGTGTACGTCAGGCCCGTATTGGAGTATACAACACCTGCATTCAGGTTTATTCTCTATAAGGGTTACAATGTGGGGTTTACAGGTTTTGGGTATTGTGTGGTTTACATGTTATAAAATACTAATTACAGAGGGGGCCACTAGGACACCTAGCCTGGCTAGGCATTTCGAGCAGACTTAGATTAATTTTTAACATTAAATCCTTACAGATTATGGTATTAAGGCTAAGTGACTACATCATAATTTGTGAGTTTGGCAACGTGAATGCTTTTGTTTTGGCACAATACAAAGTGTCTATATTGGAGTATCATAGGCAAACTTATGACTAGTTAGGATTTATTATTTTAAGATTATGATTAGTATTTCTGGGTTTATAGTCAGTGGGTGAGTGAGTGTAATTGTGAACCACCAGGTGGTTATCATGTAGTTAGTTGTCGGGGTGGATCAGGGAGACAAGATGTTTTCTAACTGTAGTTTTGAAAGTGATGAATGTGTCTGCAGTTCTAGAGTTTTCAGGTAGGGTGTTCCAGTTTTTAGGTCCTTTGAAATACATTGAATTTTTGTAAAGGTTTAGTCGAACACGGGGAATGTCATAGAGATGTTTGTGTCTGATGTTATGCCTGTGGATCCTGTCACAACTATCAAGAAAGCATTTTAGGTCAAGGTTAATATTGGAATTTAAGGTCCTGTAGATATAGATTGCACAGTAGTAAGTGGGGATGTTCTGAACAGGGAGTAAGTTTAGATCTATGAAGAGTGGGGGGGGGGTTGCCAGGGAAGGGATTTAGTGATTATTCTTACTGCGGCTTTTTGTTGGGTTATTATTGGCTTTAGGTGTGTTGCTGCAGTTGAACCCCAAGCACAGATAGCATAGGTGAGGTATAGCTATATAAGTGAATGGTATAGTGTGAGAAGGGCAGTTTGCTGCACGTAGTATCGTATCTTGGAGAGGATCCCCACCGTTTTGGATACTTTTTTTGTTATGTGTTGGATATGGGTGCTGAAATTTAGGTTGTTGTCAAGGTATAGCCCAAGGAATTTGCCCTCATTATGTCTGGCAATTAGAATGTTGTCGATCTTAATGTTAAGTTGTGCAACACCTGCTCTGCTACCAAACATAATATAGTAGGTTTTGCCAGTGTTAAGTGTATGTTTATTGGCTGTCATCCAAGTCGATATTTTGAGCAGCTCTTCGTTAACAAAGGTGTTGAGGGTGGCAAGATTAGGGTGGGAGATGACATAAGTCGTGTCCTCAGCAAAGAGAATGGGTTTCAGGTGTTGGGATATGTTTGGAAGATCATTGATGTAAATGAGGAAGAGCAGGGGGTCCAAGGACACTTCCCTGCGGAACTCCAGTATCAAGTGGCCGTATTGATGAGGCTGTGTCTTTAATGGTGACATACTGATACCTATTAGAAAGGTAGGATTTAAAATATGCAAGCACATGGCCTCTTATACCATAGTGGTCAAGTTTGTGGAGTAGGATGCCGTGGTCTACTGTGTCAAACGCTTTTCTTAGGTTAATAAAAATTCCTAGCGAATTTCCTTATTTTCCAATGCTGTGTAAAGCAGGTCTAGCATTTTTCCTGAATCCAAATTGGCAGGGGTTGAGTATGTTTTGTGATGTTATAAATGAATATAGTCTCCTGTGCATGAGTTTCTCGAAGATTTTGGATAGCAATGGTAAGTTTGATATTGCCCTATAGTTGTTTACGTCTGTAGGGTCACCACCTTTATGTATTGGTGTAACCATTGCTGTCTTGAGTAGTGTTGGGAAAGTGCTAGTTTCTAGTGACTTGTTAAAAAGTAATGTAATAGCATGCGAAAGGATATGGGCTGCTCGCTTGTACAATAATGGTGGGATGTGAGACAGATTCCCCGAGTTATTTTTAAGTGACTTTATGATCGCGGTGACTTTCGTGGGCTCAGTTAGTACAAGATAGAAGGAATTTGGGAAATTCCCATCTAGGTAGTCCCCGGCACGGGCATTGGTAGGTGGGATTTTACTGGCGAGATTAGATCCTGTGTTTGAGAAGAAGTCGTTTATCTTGTTAGCTGTGTCAGTGGGATGCAGTGGTGTTTCATGAGGTTTAGTTAGAACAATATTCTTGTTTTTTATCAGTGGGTCCCCAGAATCTGGGAAAGTGTTTTCCAGGTATTTTTTATATCTCCTCTTGCAGTGAATCTGCTGGAGTAGTACAGTTGTTTGGATTTCTTTATTAATTTGGTGAGAACTGTTGAATATTGGAACCCACACCTAGCGAAGCACGTCAAGAAATTAGAGAAAGTGCAAAGGTTTGCAACAAGACTAGTCCCGGAGCTAAGGGGTATGTCCTACGAGAAGAGGTTAAGGGAAATCGACCTGACGACAGTGGAGAACAAGAGGGATGGGGAGGGGGACAAGAAGACATAAAATACTGAGAGGAATTGACAGGGTGGAGAGGGACAGGATGTTCCAGAGATGGGACACAGCAACAAGGGGTCACAACTGGAAGTTGAAAACTCAGATGAGTCACAGGGATGTAAGGAAGTATTTATTCAGTCATAGAGTTGTCAGGAAGTGGAATAGTCTGGAAAGTGAGGTAGTGGTGGCAGGATCCATACATAGCTTTAAGAGGTATAATAAAGCTAACGGAGCAGGGAGAGAGTGGACCTAATAGCAACCAGTGAAGAGGCAGGGCCAGGAGCTATGAATCGACCCCTGCATCCACAATTAGATGAGTACACTAGTTTATACACATCTGCAACATTATACTCTGACTTACACACACTTGTAACACTATACACTGACTTATGCACACTTGTAACACTGACTTATAAACACCTGCAACACTGACTTATAAACGCCTTCAACACTGACTTGTACACACCTGCAACACTATACACACCTACAACAATACACAGTGGCTCTTAATTCCAAGCAGATAAGAATGAAACTCAACTATATATTAGACACACATCTAATAATCTTATGAGTAAAATACTGAAATTTTGATTACCATTAAATTACGCTAAAAATACATGAGTCACCCTCTCGAGAAGTTCAATATTTAATAACTGATGCGTCTTAGTGCCAACAGAGTGCCAGCAGAGTGCCAGTCTAGTAAGTAAGTAAGTAAATTTATTCAGGTATACACAAATACAGTTACATAGAATTATCATACATAACAGCATATGTGTAGAGAACCTAGGATAACCCAAAAAAGTCAGACAGAGTGACTTATTTCCATTGGGGTCCTTTTACCTTATTATTATAATATAAAGGTTATAATATTTTCTTATTATTCTACAATGAAGATAACATCTTATTATCATACTAAAAAGACTATCTACAACACGAGGGTCATTAAGACTATCTACAATACGAGGGTCATTACTAGGGATAAGGTAAAATTTACACGTATTTTAGCTAAAAAATAGAAAATCATTCCCCTCCCTTTCTGTTGCTTCATTCATCAGACACTTTTTGGCAGTCTTCTTGAACTGGTTCATACTATGACTGGCTTTGACATGTGCGGGTAGTCTGTTCCATTCCTTTATTGCTGTACAATAAAAGGTGTTTGACGCCTGGCCACTGACTGTGGGTACTACAAAGTTGTGCTCTCTCCCCCTAGTACTATGATTGCTTTGGTTCCCAACCTTGACAAAATTGACAGCAAGATATTCTGGACACTGTTCGTGAGCAATTTTATAAACATGATTTAGCTTCAGTTGTTTTACTCTGTCTTCAACATTCAACATATCCAACTGCTGTAATTCATCCTGGCCTACATGTTCTCTTGGTCCCAGCCCCAGGATGAATCTTACGATTTTGTTCTGGGTGATTTGCAGTCTATCTTTCAGTTTTTTTGTCAAGGCAGAGTACCATGAAGAGCAAGCGTAATCCATATGGCATTGTGTAAGGGCTAGACATAGGGTCCTGCGAGCCTCAGTAGGTAGACACTGTGCTTGTCTATACAGGAACTTCAGTCTGGCATTCGCTTTCTTTACTACACTGTTCCCTATCAATTCTCCTGACATGCATGGGTCAAAGGGGATTCCCAGATATTTTACTGATGAAACCAAAGTGATGGACTCCCCATTACACTGAACATTAAAATTATTTACCCTTCTCAGTTTATGTTTCGTTCCAAAGAGAATGGCTTCAGTTTTCCCTAGGTGTAATGATAGTTTGTTGTCTACTAACCATTTGCTGCAGGACTCCAGTTCCAGTGTTAAAACATTAGCAATATCTTGTGGGTCTTTACCTGTCACTAACAGAGCACTGTCATCTGCATACAGTAGGAGTTTGCACTTGACACTGATAGGCATATCATTGACATAACATAAGAATAATAAGGGACCCAGAATACTACCTTGGGGAACTCCACATGTTATCGGCAGGGGTTCTGATTCCGTTTTGTTGATTTTGACTATTTGTCTCCTGTTGCTAAGGTAGGACTTAAACCAGTCTACAGAACCTATACCGATAGCTTGAAGTTTCTTACATAATATATTGTGGTTGACAGTATCGAAGGCCTTTTGCAGGTCTAAGGTTACCATACCTATGAGGTTCCCTTTTGACATTTCAGTTCTCAGGTAATCCATCAGATTAATAAGGGAGGTATTGGTTGAGTAGGATCTTCTAAAGCCCGATTGATAGCTATGGAGAATGCTGTTGTCATTAAGGTACTTAACTACTTGAGAATACACCGCCCTCTCCAGAATTTTAGATATTATACTGAGTATACTAACAGGTCTATAGTTGCTTACATCAGACCTATTATTTTTCTTGAAGATAGGAGTAACTCTGGCCTCCTTGAACCCCTCCGGTACGGTATTAGTGGTGATTGATAGATTTATTATGTGAGCAATAGGGATTGACAGTTCAGAAGCACCATCTTTTAGGAACTTAGACGGGATGTTATCAGGGCCAGTGCTCTTAGTTGGGTTTAACCTGCTTAGTTCTTTTTGAATGAAGTCATGAGATACACTTACTAGTTGACAACTGTTTGGGGTTACCCCTTTATTGGTATAGTATGTTTGAAACTTATCAGAGTCTGTGTTAAAGGTATTTGATGCAGCTGGTAGTTTACTTACTAGTGTTGATGCAACAGATGTGTAGTAGGAATTAAAGCAATTTGCCACCTTAGATGTTTCGTGGCATACCTCATTATCGATAGTGAGTACTATGTTAGACCTATCTACTGGCTTATGGCTATACCCCAACTGTTTTAGTTGTTGCCAGAGCTTTCTGGGGTTATGCTTATACTCTTCAATTTTTGAGCAGTAGTGCTTTGCCTTTGCTCCTTTTATAAGCCTCTGTACTCTGTTCCTCACCCTTTGGAATTCATTTAGTGCTGCAATATCCTGTCTGTTTGCTTTAAATCTTTTTAGCAGCTGGTCTCTGAATTTCATATTATCTAATATCTCAGTATTCATCCAGGGTTCAGTTCTTCGTTTAATCCTAACCTCTTTAACTGGTGCAATATTATTAAGAATGGTAGTGAACATTGTTTTGAATTTTTCCCAGGCATCGTTTACGTCCGTGCAACTTGTCATCTCTGTCCAGTCACAATTGTGTAGCCTATTTACCAGTGTTTCTTTACTGTAGTTTCTAGTTGACCTCATTTTTATTGTCCTGTGTAGGCCTATCCTATCCCTAGTGATTTTCCTGGTGCAGTAAATGATGAAATGATCACTAAGACCTGTGGTAATGACGCCTGACTGACTAATGTTCTCAGAGCGGTTACAAAGTATGTGGTCAATTAGGGTGGCTGAGAACTGTGTGATCCGGGTTGGTGTATTAATTAGTTGGGTGTAGCTATTTAATCCTAGAATTTGCTTATACCTTTTGCATAGCCCGTTATTTTGCTGCTGAAAACAGATATTGAAGTCGCCCAGTATTATTGTCTCGCAATTGTTTTCAACTCCGGACAAGACTCTGGAAAAGTCTTCTAAGAACTGGTCCTGGGTAGGAGGGCGGTAACTAGTTCCTACTAAGATGGGTTTGGTCTTGGGAAGCAGCACTTCAAACCATAGAATCTCCAGTTTATTGTTATTTAAATCAGGTCTTGGGTTGTAAGCTAAGTCATTTCTAATGTAGGCACATACTCCACCACCCTTTCTGTTCCTATCTAAGCGTTTTATATTGTAACCTTCTATTTTGACCTCGTCGTCAGTCACCGTATCATCCAACCAAGATTCAGAGATGGTTATAACTGCCGCCCTAATTTTGTTAGCTAGAATCCTAATCTCTGCCAATTTAGGAAGAAGTGATCTTACATTGACATGAATAAAGTGAAGGCCTGTTTTCATAAAACAATCATAATCATCAATATATGGCAATGGGTCATTTGTATTAAAATTAGGTAAATCACTGTCATCACTGCTAAAGGGTAACTGTGCCAAAGTGCATTTGTTACACACAAAATGAATTCTGGCACCGTTGTTATAATTGTACATACATCCATCATGCACCCACCCCTTACACATTTTACATAAGGTGCCTTTTCTGTTTTTCATGCGTACTTTAGTACAGTGTATGCACCTGTTTGGTAGTGTTTGAGATAATAATGGCTGTATTGTCTCACATTGACCTATGTATGCATTACATATGGAGTTAAGGTTATCATCCCTAGCTACTAGACCGTCATTATCGCCGTCATTTATCTGTCTGTTTTGCCTCTGCACAATAGTTTGAGGTCCTGGATTAATTTGGATATCACCACTTAAGAGCGCTACAATAAGAGCTGTGTGCCACTGTTTTTGTTTGGGTATGCGGTGTTGCCAGACCTTGCGGCGATAGTGAGGTTTACTTTTCTGGTAGGATGGCAACTGTTGGGCTTTTACTGTCCAGGGTGCTGTTACTCCATTCACCTTTTCCAGCCCCCATGACTGATTTCTTTCTTCATGGAATTGAAGAAGAAATATAAATATAATTATGGCAGCCTGTACCCCCCTAATGCCTGCCATTTTCACTCTTCGCTCTTTTACTCATATACAATAATATTTATTTCTCTTTTCCAGTCCCTAGTACACTTAGTATCTGCTTTAGCAATCACCACTGAATTACTAGTAAAATTTCCTCTTCAAAACCCTCTTCACTGCTCACTTTTCCCTTAACTTCACAAAACCCTTACAGTTAACCTCTTCAAAACCCTCTTCACTGCTCACTTTTCCCTTAACTTCACAAAACCCTTACAGTTAACCCCTTATTACACACTCCCCTTCCCACCTCACTTCACAGTCTGGCTTCACCAATTAACTTCTAACTCCTTTCCATTCTGGTAGACCAGAAAGGTTTAATCAATGGTTTTATCCTTCCAAATCCCCCTCAATTCCATTTATCGGGGGTTGTGTCGTGTTGTTGTCTCCTGACCTGGTCTGCTGACTCAGCCATTTTTAAAACGCTGAGGGGAGTAACGCCACCTACAACCTGACTTTCCTTGAGTTTATAGATATATTTGTCTCTATGCTGACTTTGTCTCAGACAACATTTGTCACTCTACTATGTAGTGATAGTGTGTTAATAGTGTAATACATATATATATATAGTATATAGTATATATATATATATAGTATTATATATATTGATAGTAGATTATAGTCATGGTCCCTGTCAAGCCTCGCTGTGTCCTGCGCATGTGCTGATACAGATTATAGTCACGGTCCCTGTCAAGCCTCGCTGTGTCCTGCGCATGCGCTGATACAGATTATAGTCACGGTCCCTGTCAAGCCTCGCTGTGTCCTGCGCATGCGCTGATACAGATTATAGTCACGGTCCTTGTCAAGCCTCGCTGTGTCCTGCGCATGCGCTGATACAGATTATAGTCACGGTCCCTGTCAAGCCTCGCTGTGTCCTGCGCATGCGCTGATACAGATTATAGTCACGGTCCCTGTCAAGCCTCGCTGCGTCCTGCGCATGCGCTGATACAGATTATAGTCACGGTCCCTGTCAAGCCTCGCTGCGTCCTGCGCATGGGCTGATACAGATTATAGTCACGGTCCCTGTCAAGCCTCGCTGCGTCCTGCGCATGCGCTGATACAGATTATAGTCACGGTCCCTGTCAAGCCTCGCTGCGTCCTGCGCATGGGCTGATACAGATTATAGTCACGGTCCCTGTCAAGCCTCGCTGCGTCCTGCGCATGCGCTGATACAGATTATAGTCACGGTCCCTGTCAAGCCTCGCTGTGTCCTGCGCATGCGCTGATACAGATTATAGTCACGGTCCCTGTCAAGCCTCGCTGTGTCCTGCGCATGCGCTGATACAGATTATAGTCACGGTCCCTGTCAAGCCTCGCTGCGTCCTGCGCATGCGCTGATACAGATTATAGTCACGGTCCCTGTCAAGCCTCGCTGTGTCCTGCGCATGCGCTGATACAGATCCTCCTCACTTCTTGACAGACGTAGCGACGGGCGGAGTCGCTAACGTACGGTGGTCCCAACATACAGTTTTGTATCATATAGATCGCAGGTTTGTTGCTGCATTTCACAATGCAGCAACAAACCTGCGATCTTAACAATGACCAACAAGCCAGATGGGGATGGAAATCTTTAGCTCTGGATCTTTCACACTTTCGTGCGTCGTCAGGAGCTATACTGTTGCAAGACAGCAACAGATAGGTGAAATTCTGAGGTAAGGCAGAAGGTATCAGCTTATGACACTGTGTCATGGGCTGCCAGTGATACCTTCTGCCTTCCCTCAGAGAATTTCACCTATATGTTGCTGTCTTGCAACACTATAGCTCCTGACGACGCACGACAGTGTGAAAGATCCAGAGCTAGACATGTCCATAGTGATATTTATATTTAATAACTAAAGGATGTCTCGTCTCATCGTTGGATTCACATCAATTACTGGTGAATGGTTTTTCAGATAAGCTTCAAACTTTCAGTATCGGTAAACTTCATTAGGTGAAAGCGTGATGTAATTACTAAGTAATGGTTCTTCCGATCGAGTTCAACCACTTCTCATCACTGTATCTTCCCTGGAAATACTTTTATACAATTTTAAATAGAACTACTGAAACCTGAGAACTACTGAAAACTTGCGTTTTCTAAAACTAACGAGTTTAGTGAGATAAACAGATGTATATTCTGTGGTATTCTGTGCAATAACTGCAGAATGCCTCTTCTGGTCGGCTTCAAACTTTTAGTGTTGATGTGTTGTCCTCAGAGTAAGCTTCACCTTTATGTTACCTCGTCTAAGTTATCAAATGTCAATTTTACCCACAACATGTTAGGTACGAGGACACAGGTGCTACTGATGTGACATTTTATTGTGGCAACGTTTCGCTCTTCAGGAGCTTTGTCTAGCTGTTACGGAGAGCGAAATGTTGCCATAAAGAGGTGTTGCATTAGCTGCACCTGTGTCCTCTTACCTAAGTTACAGTGTTTGACTGTATTAACTTATTTTAAGTTTAATCAACTTAAATATTGTTTTATCAGCCAATAACAGTCGTGTACCTTAAAAACCAGTGTTAAAACCAGTGTTAAAACCTGTGTTAAAACCTGTGTTAAAACCTGTGTTAAAACCAGTGTTAAAACCAGTGTTAAAACCAGTGTTAAAACCAGTGTTAAAACCAGTGTTAAAACCAGTGTTAAAACCAGTGTTAAAACCTGTGTTAAAACCTGTGTTAAAACCAGGGTTAAAACCTGTGTTAAAACCTGTGTTAAAACCTGTGTTAAAACCAGTGTTAAAACCTGTGTTAAAACCTGTGTTAAAACCAGTGTTAAAACCTGTGTTATGTGCACAAAACCTGTGTTATGTACACAAAACCTGTGTTATGTACACAAAACCTGTGTTATGTACACAAAACCTGTGTTATGTACACAAAACCTGTGTTATGTACACAAAACCTGTGTTATGTACACAAAACCTGTGTTGTGTACACAAAACCTGTGTTATGTACACAAAACCTGTGTTATGTACACAAAACCTGTGTTATGTACACAAAACCTGTGTTATGTACACAAAACCTGTGTTATGTACACAAAACCTGTGTTATGTACACAAAACCTGTGTTATGTACACAAAACCTGTGTTATGTACACAAAACCTGTGTTGTGTACACAAAACTTGTGTTATGTGCACAAAGCCTGTGTTATGTGCACAAAACCTGTGTTATGTACACAAAACTTGTGTTATGTGCACAAAGCCTGTGTTATGTGCACAAAGCCTGTGTTATGTGCACAAAACCTGTGTTATGTACACAAAACCTGTGTTATGTACACAAAACCTGTGTTATGTACACAAAACTTGTGTTATGTGCACAAAGCCTGTGTTATGTGCACAAAACCTGTGTTATGTACACAAAACCTGTGTTATGTACACAAAACCTGTGTTATGTACACAAAACCTGTGTTATGTACACAAAACCTGTGTTATGTACACAAAACCTGTGTTATGTACACAAAACCTGTGTTGTGTACACAAAACTTGTGTTATGTGCACAAAGCCTGTGTTATGTGCACAAAACCTGTGTTATGTACACAAAACTTGTGTTATGTGCACAAAGCCTGTGTTATGTGCACAAAGCCTGTGTTATGTGCACAAAACCTGTGTTATGTACACAAAACCTGTGTTATGTACACAAAACCTGTGTTATGTACACAAAACTTGTGTTATGTGCACAAAGCCTGTGTTATGTGCACAAAACCTGTGTTATGTACACAAAACCTGTGTTATGTACACAAAACTTGTGTTATGTGCACAAAGCCTGTGTTATGTGCACAAAACCTGTGTTATGTACACAAAACCTGTGTTATGTACACAAAACCTGTGTTATGTACACAAAACTTGTGTTATGTGCACAAAGCCTGTGTTATGTGCACAAAGCCTGTGTTATGTGCACAAAGCCTGTGTTATGTGCACAAAACCTGTGTTATGTACACAAAACCTGTGTTATGTACACAAAACCTGTGTTATGTGCACAAAACCTGTGTTATGTACACAAAACCTGTGTTATGTACACAAAACCTGTATTATGTGCACAAAACCTCAAACTTACTTAAATCATGAACACTTAGAGGGAAATTTAGACTGAAGAATAAAAGGCACAATACCGTGACTGTAACAACACATAAATAACCCACATACAGGAGAGAGGAGCTTACCACGACGTTTCGGTCCAACTTGGACCATTTACAAAGTCACAGTGTGACTGTAAATGGTCCAAGTCGGACCAAAACGTCGTGGTAAGTTTATCTTATGTACGGGTTATGTGTGCACAACATACCTGGGACGGAGGGAGTGAGCACCAAGCCTGGAGGAAGGTGCACAGGCAGTGCCTGGCTGACGATGGTGTGTGCCGAGGAGTGTGCACCTGCTGAGGAGTGTGCACCTGCTGAAGAGTGTGCACCACCCTGGCTGGCCGAGGGCGTGGGCGTGTCTGAGGGCGTGGGCGGGGAAGAGGAGTCAGACTGACTGGACGACCCACCACCAAGGTAGTCCTCACGACCCGCACCTTCCTGTAAACACAAAAATTACGAGATTAAAATTATCCCTTATATATACTAAGTAGGTTATTTTGGGTTTGGTTAATTAACGTGATAATCCTGGGATACTGATGGTATAATTACGTCATAGTGGCCTTGTATAATGACCTGGTCAGTATAACTAAATCATGGCGACCTATGATGACCTGGTCAGTATAATTACCTCATGGGAGCCGTGTATACTGCTGCTACACCATGTACACTGCTGCTATACCATGTATACTGCCGCTACACCATGTACACTGCTGCTACACCATGTACACCGTTACTATATGTACACTGCTGCTATACCATGTACACTGCTGCTACACCATGTATATTGCCGCTACACCATGTATACTGCTACTACATGTACACTGCTGCTACACCATGTACACTCCTGCTGCACCATGTACACTACTACTACACCATGTATACTGCTGCTACACTATGTACACTGCTCCTACACCATGTACACACCTGCTACACCGTGTACACTGCTGCTACACCGTGTATACTGCTCCTACACCATGTACACTGCTGCTACACCATGTACACTGCTGCTACACCATGTATACTGCTGCTATACCATGTATACTGCTGTTACACCATGTACACTGCTGCTACACCATGTACAGTGCTCCTACACCATGTACACTGCTGCTACACCATGTACACTGCTGCTACACCATGTACACTGCTGTTACACCATGTATACTGCTGCTATACCATGTATACTGCTGTTACACCATGTACACTGCTTCTACACCATGTACACTGCTGATACACCATATACATTGCTGCTACACCGTATACATTGCTGCTACACCACGTATACTGATGCTACACCATGTACACTGTTGTTACACCATGTATACTGCTCCTGATGAAATTAAGACACATGTGCAACATCTGGGTATATTTATAGTAGACGTTTCGCCATCCAGTGGCTTTATCAATACAAATTCTAGGACATAACTTGAAGACAGTAGGACTATATACAGAAGATGAGGTAATCAGTCCCTCAACCTAGGAGTAGGTGCGAAGAGCACCGTAGTCGGGGAGATTCTGAAGCAGAAGCAAGGAGCCTGGCGCTTATATAGTAACGTCAGGTGTAGCAGACGAGGGCATATTCACTGGTAGGCGGGATTCCCCAGTGGAAGTAGGTCCTTCCCAAAGAGATGGGTTAGTTGTAGAAGTAGTTGTCGTAGTCGTGAAAGTTATGTACATCTTGTCGGTATTATATACCATTCTTGCACAACATACTGCTCCTACACCATGAATACTGTTCCTACACCATGTATTCTACTGCTGCACCATTTATATTGCTGCTACACCATGTATACTGCTGCTACACCATGTACACTGATCTTGCACCATGTACACTGCTGCTACACCATGTATACTGCTCCTACACCATGAATACTGATCCTACACCATGTACACTGCTGCTACACCGTGTACACTGCGGCTACACCATGTATTCTGCTGCTACACCATGAATACTGTTCCTACACCATGTACACTGCTGCTACACCGTGTACACTGCTCCTACACCATGTACACTGCTGCTACACCGTGTACACTGCTGCTACACCATGTATACTGCTGATACACCATGTATACTGCTGAGGAGACGAGATCATGAGAGAGGCGGCTGTATTCTGAGGAGACCAGACCACAATCTTTAAGGTATCTATGTCCAGAAGCAAAGAAAGCTGGTAATACTTGCTTCTTACTGGAATAATACTGGTCATAAGTGGACGTAAGTAGTGGACATAATAATACTGGTCATAAGTGGACGTAAGTAGTGGACATAATGTGAAGACTGTAGAACTATGTACAAAAGATAAGGTAATGAGTCCCTACGGTGACGAGCACCATAGTCTTCAAGACTACGGTGATCTTCAGCAACTCCATTATTGAGGGACTGATCACCCCATATTTTGTGTATAGTTCTACAGTCTTCACGCTGTATAGCCCTTGTGGCTTAGCGCTTCTTTCTGATTATAATAATAATCTACAGTCTTCACATTATGTCCTTGTACTGATAAAGTCAATGGATGGCGAAACGTCTACAAATAAAGGTACCCAGATGTTGCACATGTCTCACGAATTCGCAATGACACGAGTGCAAACAAACCGCGGGTTCAATCCCCGCCGGGGTATCGTTTATGTTGCACATGTGTCTAATTCTTTATCTTGTCGGTATTACCTGGAGGTTACCTGGAGGTTATTCCGGGGATCAACGCCCCCGCGACCCGGTCCATGACCAGGCCACCCGATGGATCAGGGCCTGATCAACCAGGCTGTTACTGCTGGCCGTACGCAGTCCAACGTGCGAGCCACAGCCCGGCCATTTATGTACAACTTGTCTACAAGGTAGCCCAAGTTGTTTACAATCGTGTAGTTACAATTTCACAACTCTTAGTATATTAATGGTAGTGTGTGGTGGATGCTGGCACCGGTAGTGTGTGGTGGATGCTGGCACCGGTAGTGTGTGGTGGATGCTAGCACCGGTAGTGTGTGGTGGATGCTGGCACCGGTAGTGTGTGGTGGATGCTGGCGCCGGTAGTGTGTGGTGGATGCTGGCACCGGTAGTGTGTGGTGGATGCTAGCACCGGTAGTGTGTGGTGGATGCTAGCACCGGTAGTGTGTGGTGGATGCTAGCACCGGTAGTGTGTGGTGGATGCTGGCACCGGTAGTGTGTGGTGGATGCTGGCGCCGGTAGTGTGTGGTGGATGCTGGCGCCGGTAGTGTGTGGTGGATGCTGGCACCGGTAGTGTGTGGTGGATGCTGGCACCGGTAGTGTGTGGTGGATGCTGGCACCGGTAGTGTGTGGTGGATGCTAGCACCGGTAGTGTGTGGTGGATGCTGGCACCGGTAGTGTGTGGTGGATGCTAGCACCGGTAGTGTGTGGTGGATGCTGGCACCGGTAGTGTGTGGTGGATGCTGGCACCGGTAGTGTGTGGTGGATGCTGGCACCGGTAGTGTGTGGTGGATGCTGGCGCCGGTAGTGTGTGGTGGATGCTGGCGCCGGTAGTGTGTGGTGGATGCTGGCACCGGTAGTGTGTTGTGGATGCTGGCGCCGGTAGTGTGTGGTTGATGCTGGCGCCGGTAGTGTGTGGTGGATGCTGGCGCCGGTAGTGTGTGGTGGATCCTGGCACCGGTAGTGTGTGGTGGATGCTGGCACCGGTAGTGTGTGGTGGATGCTGGCGCCGGTAGTGTGTGGTGGATGCTGGCACCGGTAGTGTGTGGTGGATGCTGGCACCGGTAGTGTGTGGTGGATGCTGGCACCGGTAGTGTGTGGTGGATGCTGGCACCGGTAGTGTGTGGTGGATGCTGGCACCGGTAGTGTGTGGTGGATGCTGCCGCCGGTAGTGTGTGGTGGATGCTGGCACCGGTAGTGTGTGGTGGATGCTGGCGCCGGTAGTGTGTGGTGGATGCTGGCACCGGTAGTGTGTGGTGGATGCTGGCACCGGTAGTGTGTGGTGGATGCTGGCGCCGGTAGTGTGTGGTGGATGCTGGCGCCGGTAGTGTGTGGTGGATGCTGGCGCCGGTAGTGTGTGGTGGATGCTGGCACCGGTAGTGTGTGGTGGATGCTGGCGCCGGTAGTGTGTGGTTGATGCTGGCGCCGGTAGTGTGTGGTGGATGCTGGCGCCGGTAGTGTGTGGTGGATGCTGGCGCCGGTAGTGTGTGGTGGATGCTGGCGCCGGTAGTGTGTGGTGGATGCTGGCGTCGGTAGTGTGTGGTGGATGTTTGCGCCGGTAGTGTGTGGTGGATGCTGGCGCCGGTAGTGTGTGGTGGATGCTGGCGCCGGTAGTGTGCGGTGGATGCTGGCACCGGTAGTGTGTGGTGGATGCTGGCACCGGTAGTGTGTGGTGGATGCTGGCGCCGGTACTGTGTGGTGGATGCTGGCACCGGTAGTGTGTGGTGGATGCTGGCACTGGTAGTGTGTGGTGGATGCTGGCGCCGGTAGTGTGTGGTGGATGCTGGCACCGGTAGTGTGTGGTGGATGCTGGCACCGGTAGTGTGTGGTGGATGCTGGCACCGGTAGTGTGTGGTGGATGCTGGCACCGGTAGTGTGTGGTGGATGCTGGCGCCGGTAGTGTGTGGTGGATGCCGGCACCGGTAGTGTGTGGTGGATGCTGGCGCCGGTAGTGTGTGGTGGATGCTGGCACGGGTAGTGTGTGGTGGATGCTGGCGCCGGTAGTGTGTGGTGGATGCGGGCACCGGTAGTGTGTGGTGGATGCTGGCACCGGTAGTGTGTGGTGGATGCTGGCACCGGTAGTGTGTGGTGGATGCTGGCGCCGGTAGTGTGTGGTGGATGCCGGCGCCGGTAGTGTGTGGTGGATGCTGGCGCCGGTAGTGTGTGGTGGATGCTGGCACCGGTAGTGTGTGGTGGATGCTGGCACCGGTAGTGTGTGGTGGATGCTGGCGCCGGTAGTGTGTGGTGGATGCTGGCACCGGTAGTGTGTGGTGGATGCTGGCACCGGTAGTGTGTGGTGGATGCTGGCGCCATTAGTGTGTGGTGGATGCCGGCACCGGTAGTGTGTGGTGGATGCTGGCGCCGGTAGTGTGTGGTGGATGCTGGCACCGGTATTGTGTGGTGGATGCTGGCACCGGTAGTGTGTGGTGGATGCTGGCACCGGTATTGTGTGGTGGATGCTGGCACCGGTAGTGTGTGGTGGATGCTGGCACCGGTAGTGTGTGGTGGATGCTGGCACCGGTAGTGTGTGGTGGATGCTGGCACCGGTAGTGTGTGGTGGATGCTGGCGCCGGTAGTGTGTGGTGGATGCTGGCACCGGTAGTGTGTGGTGGATGCTGGCACCGGTAGTGTGTGGTGGATGCTGGCACCGGTAGTGTGTGGTGGATGCTGGCACCGGTAGTGTGTGGTGGATGCTGGCGCCGGTACTGTGTGGTGGATGCTGGCACCGGTAGTGTGTGGTGGATGCTGGCACCGGTAGTGTGTGGTGGATGCTGGCGCCGGTAGTGTGTGGTGGATGCTGGCACCGGTAGTGTGTGGTGGATGCTGGCACCGGTAGTGTGTGGTGGAAGCTGGCACCGGTAGTGTGTGGTGGATGCTGGTACCGGTAGTGTGTGGTGGATGCTGGCGCCGGTAGTGTGTGGTGGATGCCGGCACCGGTAGTGTGTGGTGGATGCTGGCGCCGGTAGTGTGTGGTGGATGCTGGCACCGGTAGTGTGTGGTGGATGCTGGCGCCGGTAGTGTGTGGTGGATGCTGGCACCGGTAGTGTGTGGTGGATGCTGGCACCGGTAGTGTGTGGTGGATGCTGGCACCGGTAGTGTGTGGTGGATGCTGGCGCCGGTAGTGTGTGGTGGATGCCGGCGCCGGTAGTGTGTGGTGGATGCTGGCGCCGGTAGTGTGTGGTGGATGCTGGCACCGGTAGTGTTTGGTGGATGCTGGCACCGGTAGTGTGTGGTGGATGCTGGCGCCGGTAGTGTGTGGTGGATGCTGGCACCGGTAGTGTGTGGTGGATGCTGGCACCGGTAGTGTGTGGTGGATGCTGGCACCGGTAGTGTGTGGTGGATGCTGGCGCCGGTAGTGTGTGGTGGATGCCGGCACCGGTAGTGTGTGGTGGTTGCTGGCGCCGGTAGTGTGTGGTGGATGCTGGCACCGGTAGTGTGTGGTGGATGCTGGCGCCGGTACTGTGTGGTGGATGCTGGCGCCGGTAGTGTGTGGTGGATGCTGGCACCGGTAGTGTGTGGTGGATGCTGGCACCGGTAGTGTGTGGTGGATGCTGGCACCGGTAGTGTGTGGTGGATGCTGGCGCCGGTAGTGTGTGGTGGATGCCGGCACCGGTAGTGTGTGGTGGATGCTGGCGCCGGTAGTGTGTGGTGGATGCTGGCACCGGTAGTGTGTGGTGGATGCTGGCGCCGGTACTGTGTGGTGGATGCTGGCACCGGTAGTGTGTGGTGGATGCTGGCACCGGTAGTGTGTGGTGGATGCTGGCACCGGTAGTGTGTGGTGGATGCTGGCATCGGTAGTGTGTGGTAGATGCTGGCACCGGTAGTGTGTGGTGGATGCTGGCACCGGTAGTGTGTGGTGGATGCTGGCACCGGTAGTGTGTGGTGGATGCTGGCACCGGTAGTGTGTGGTGGATGCTGGCACCGGTAGTGTGTGGTGGATGCTGGCACCGGTAGTGTGTGGTGGATGCTGGCACCGGTAGTGTGTGGTGGATGCTGGCGCCGGTAGGGTGTGGTGGATGATGGCACCGGTAGTGTGTGGTGGATGCTGGCACCGGTAGTGTGTGGTGGATGCTGGCACCGGTAGTGTGTGGTGGATGCTGGCGCCGGTAGTGTGTGGTGGATGCTGGCGCCGGTAGTGTGTGGTGGATGCTGGCGCCGGTAGTGTGTGGTGGATGCTGGCACCGGTAGTGTGTGGTGGATGCTGGCACCGGCAGTACTGGGGTAGCAGCAGTACTGGGGTAGCAGCAGTACTGGGGTAGCAGCAGTTCTGGGGTAGCAGCAGTACTGGGATAATAGTACTGGGGTAGGAGCAGTACTGGGGTAGCAGTACTAGGGTAGTAGCAGTACTGGGGTAGCAGCAGTACTGGGGTAGGAGCAGTACTGGGGTAGCAGCAGTTCTGGGGTAGCAGCAGTATTGGGATAATAGCAGTACTGGGGTAGTAGCAGTACTGGGATAATAGCAGTACTGGGGTAGTAGCAGTACTGGGGTAGAAGCAGTACCGGGGTAGCAGCAGTACTGGGGTAGTAGCAGTACTGGGATAATAGCAGTACTGGGGTAGTAGCAGTACTGGGATAATAGCAGCACTGGGTTAGTAGCACTACTGGGATAATAGCAGTACTGGGGTAGTAGCAGTACTGGGATAATAGCAGTACTGGGGTAGTAGCAGTACTGGGGTAGCAGCAGTACTGGGGTAGTAGTACTGGGGTAGTACAAGTACTGGGGTAGTAGCAGTACTGGGGTAGCAGTACTGGGGTAGTAGTACTGGGGTAGTAGCAGTACTGGTGTAGTAGCAGTACTGGCGTAGCAGCAGTACTGGGGTAGTAGCAGTACTGGGGTAGCAGCAGTACTGGGGTAGTAGCAGTACTGGGGTAGTAGTACTGGGGTAGTAGCAGTACTGGGGTAGTAGCAGTACTGGGGTAGTAGCAGTACTGGCGTAGCAGCAGTACTGGGGTAGTAGCAGTACTGGGGTAGCAGCAGTACTGGGGTAGTAGCAGTACTGGGGTAGCAGCAGTACTGGGGTAGTAGCAGCACTGGGGTAGCAGCAGTACTGGGGTAGTAGCAGTACTGGGGTAGTAGCAGTACTGGGGTAGCAGCAGTACTGGGGTAGTAGCAGTACTGGGAAAATAGCAGTACTTGGGTAGTAGCAGTACTGGGGTAGCAGCAGTACTGGGGTAGTAGTAGTACTGGGGTAGTAGCAGTACTGGGATAATAGCAGTACTGGGGTAGCAGCAGTACTGGGGTAGCACCAGTACTGGGGTAGTAGCAGTACTGGGGTAGCAGCAGTACTGGGGTAGCACAAGTACTGGGGTAGCAGCAGTACTGGGGTAGCAGCAGTACTGGGGTAGCAGCAGTACTGGGGTAGCAGCAGTACTGGGGAAGTAGCAGTACTGGGGTAGTAGCAGTACTGGGGTAGCAGCAGTACTGGGGTAGTAGCAGTACTGGGGTAGAAGCAGTACTGGGGTAGTAGCAGTACTGGGGTAGCAGCAGTACTGGGGTAGCAGCATTACTGGGGTAGTAGCAGTACTGGTGTAGCAGCAGTACTGGGGTAGTAGCAGTACTGGGGTAGCAGCAGTACTGGGGTAGCAGCATTTCTGGGGTAGTAGCAGTACTGGGGTAGCAGTACTGGGGTAGTAGCAGTACTGGGGTAGCAGCAGTACTGGGGTAGTAGCATTACTGGGGTAGCAGCAGTACTAGGGTAGCAGCATTACTGGGGTAGTAGGAGTACTGGGGTAGCACCAATACTGGGGTAGCACCAGTACTGGGGTAGCAGCAGTACTGGGGTAGTAGCAGTACTGGGGTAGCAGCAGTACTGGGGTAGCACCAGTACTGGGGTAGTAGCAGTACTGGGGTAGCAGCAGTACTGGGGTAGCAGCAGTACTGGGGTAGCAGCAGTACTGGGGTAGTAGCAGTACTGGGGTAGTAGCAGTACTGGGGTAGTAGCAGTACTGGGGTAGTAGCAGTACTGGGGTAGCAGCAGTACTGGGGTAGCAGCAGTACTTGGGTAGTAACAGTACTGGGGTAGCAGCAGTACTGGGGTAGCAGCAGTACTGGGGTAGCAGCAGTACTGGGGTAGTAGCAGTACTGGGGTAGCAGCAGTACTGGGGTAGCAGCAGTACTGGGGTAGCAGCAGTACTGGGGTAGTAGCAGTACTGGGGTAGCAGCAGTACTGGGGTAGTAGCAGTACTGGGGTAGCACAGTACTGGGGTAGTAGCAGTACTGGGGTAGCAGCAGTACTGAGGTAGCAGCAGTATTGGGGTAGCAGCAGTACTGGGGTAGCAGCAGTACTGGGGTAGCAGCAGTACTGAGGTAGCAGCAGTACTGAGGTAGCAGCAGTACTGGGGTAGCAGCAGTACTGGGGTAGCAGCAGTACTGGGGTAGTAGCAGTACTGGGGTAGCTGCAGTACTGGGGTAGCAGCAGTACTGGGGTGGCAGCAATACTGGGGTAGCAGCAGTACTGGGGTAGCAGCAGTACTGGGGTAGCAGCAGTACTGGGGTAGCAGCAGTACTGAGGTAGCAGCAGTACTGAGGTAGCAGCAGTACTGGGGTAGCAGCATTACTGGGGTAGCAGCAGTACTGAGGTAGCAGCAGTACTGGGGTAGCAGCAGTACTAAGGTAGCAGCAGTACTGAGGTAGCAGGAGTACTGGGGTAGCAGCAGTACTGGGGTAGCAGCAGTACTGGGGTAGCAGCAGTACTGAGGTAGCACCAGTACTGGGGTAGTAGCAGTACTGGGGTAGCAGCAGTACTGGGGTAGCAGCAGTACTGGGGTAGCAGCAGTACTGGGGTAGCAGCAGTACTGAGGTAGCAGCAGTACTGGGGTAGTAGCATTACTGGGGTAGCAGCAGTACTGGGGTAGTAGCAGTACTGAGGTAGCAGCAGTACTGAGGTAGCAGCAGTACTGGGGTAGTAGCAGTACTGGGGTAGCAGCAGTACTGGGGTAGCAGCAGTACTGGGGTAGCAGCAGTACTGGGGTAGCAGCAGTACTGGGGTAGCAGCAGTACTGAGGTAGCAGCAGTACTGGGGTAGCAGCAGTACTGGGGTAGCAGCAGTACTGAGGTAGCAGCAGTACTGAGGTAGCAGCAGTACTGGGGTAGCAGCAGTACTGGGGTAGCAGCAGTACTGGGGTAGCAGCAGTACTGGGGTAGCACCAGTACTGAGGTAGCAGCAGTACTGGGGTAGCAGCAGTACTGGGGTAGCAGCAGTACTGGGGTAGCAGTAGTACTGGGGTAGCAGCAGTACTGGGGTAGCAGTAGTACTGGGGTAGCAGCAGTACTGGGGTAGTAGTACTGGGGTAGCAGCAGTACTGGGGTAGCAGCAGTACTGGGGTAGCAGCAGTACTGGTGTAGCAGCAGTACTGGGGTAGTAGCAGTACTGGGGTAGCAGCAGTACTGGGGTAGCAGCATTACTGGGGTAGTAGCAGTACTGGGGTAGCAGTACTGGGGTAGTAGCAGTACTGGGGTAGCAGCAGTACTGGGGTAGTAGCAGTACTGGGGTAGCAGCAGTACTGGGGTAGCAGCATTACTGGGGTAGTAGCAGTACTGGGGTAGCACCAGTACTGGGGTAGCAGCAGTACTGGGGTAGCAGCAGTACTGGGGTAGTAGCAGTACTGGGGTAGCAGCAGTACTGGGGTAGCAGCAGTACTGGTGTAGCAGCAGTACTGGGGTAGCAGCAGTACTGGGGTAGTAGCAGTACTGGGGTAGCAGCAGTACTGGGGTAGCATCAGTACTGGGGTAGCACCAGTACTGGGGTAGTAGCAGTACTGGGCTAGCAGCAGTACTGGGGTAGCAGCAGTACTGGGGTAGCAGCAGTACTGGGGTAGTAGCAGTACTGGGGTAGTAGCAGTACTGGGGTAGTAGCAGTACTGGGGTAGCAGCAGTACTGGGGTAGCAGCAGTACTGGGGTAGTAGCAGTACTGGGGTAGCAGCAGTACTGGGGTAGCAGCAGTACTGGGGTAGCAGCAGTACTGGGGTAGTAGCAGTACTGGGGTAGCAGCAGTACTGGGGTAGCAGCAGTACTGGGGTAGCAGCAGTACTGGGGTAGTAGCAGTACTGAGTAGCAGCAGTACTGGGGTAGTAGCAGTACTGGGGTAGCAGCAGTACTGGGGTAGTAGCAGTACTGGGGTAGCAGCAGTACTGAGGTAGCAGCAGTACTGGGGTAGCAGCAGTACTGGGGTAGCAGCAGTACTGGGGTAGCAGCAGTACTGAGGTAGCAGCAGTACTGAGGTAGCAGCAGTACTGGGGTAGCAGCAGTACTGGGGTAGCAGCAGTACTGGGGTAGCAGCAGTACTGGGGTGGCAGCAGTACTGGGGTAGCAGCAGTACTGGGGTAGCAGCAGTACTGGGGTAGCAGTACTGAGGTAGCAGCAGTACTGAGGTAGCAGCAGTACTGGGGTAGCAGCAGTACTGGGGTAGCAGCAGTACTGGGGTAGCAGGAGAACTGAGGTAGCAGCAGTACTGGGGTAGCAGCAGTACTAGGGTAGCAGCAGTACTGAGGTAGCAGCAGTACCGAGGTAGCAGTACTGGGGTAGCAGCAGTACTGGGGTAGCAGCAGTACTGGGGTAGCAGCAGTACTGAGGTAGCACCAGTACTGGGGTAGTAGCAGTACTGGGGTAGCAGCAGTACTGGGGTAGCAGCAGTACTGGGGTAGCAGCAGTACTGGGGTAGCAGCAGTACTGAGGTAGCAGCAGTACTGGGGTAGTAGCATTACTGGGGTAGCAGCAGTACTGGGGTAGTAGCAGTACTGAGGTAGCAGCAGTACTGGGGTAGTAGCAGTACTGGGGTAGCAGCAGTACTGGGGTAGCAGCAGTACTGGGGTAGCAGCAGTACTGAGGTAGCAGCAGTACTGGGGTAGCAGCAGTACTGGGGTAGCAGCAGTTCTGGGGTAGCAGCAGTACTGAGGTAGCAGCAGTACTGAGGTAGCAGCAGTACTGGGGTACCAGCAGTACTGGGGTAGCAGCAGTACTGGGGCAGCACCAGTACTGAGGTAGCAGCAGTACTGGGGTAGCAGCAGTACTGGGGTAGCAGCAGTACTGGGGTAGCAGCAGTACTGGGGTAGCAGTAGTACTGGGGTAGCAGCAGTACTGGGGTAGCAGTAGTACTGGGGTAGCAGCAGTACTGGGGTAGCAGTAGTACTGGGGTAGCAGCAGTACTGGGGTAGTAGTACTGGGGTAGCAGCAGTACTGGGGTAGCAGCAGTACTGGGGTAGCAGCAGTACTGGGGTAGCAGCAGTACTGGGGTAGCAGCAGTACTGGGGTAGCAGCAGTACTGGGGTAGCAGCAGTACTGGGGTAGCAGCAGTACTGAGGTAGCAGCAGTACTGAGGTAGCAGCAGTACTGGGGTAGCAGCAGTACTGGGGTAGCAGCAGTACTGGGGTAGCACCAGTACTGGGGTAGCAGCAGTACTGAGGTAGCAGCAGTACTGGGGTAGCAGCAGTACTGGGGTAGCAGCAGTACTGGGGTAGCAGCAGTACTGGGGTAGCAGCAGTACTGGGGTAGCAGCAGTACTGGGGTAGCAGCAGTACTGAGGTAGCAGCAGTACTGTGGTAGCAACAATACTGGGGAAGCAGCTGTATTGAGGTAGCAGCAGTACTGGGGTAGCAGCAGTACTGATTTAGCAACAATACTGGGGAAGCAGCTGTATTGAGGTAGCAGCAGTACTGGGGAAGCAGCAGTACTGGGGTAGCAGCAGTACTGGGATAGCAGCAGTATTGAGGTAGCAGCAGTACTGGGGTAGCAGCAGTACTGGGGTAGCAGCAGTACTGAGGTAGTAGCAGTACTGAGGTAGCAGCAGTAATGGGGTAGCAGCAATACTGGGGAAGCAGCAGTATTGAGGTAGCAGCAGTACTGGGGTAGTAGCAGTACTGAGGTAGCAGCAGTACTGAGGTAGCAGCAGTACTGAGGTAGTAGCAGTACTGGGGTAGCAGCAGTACTGGGGTAGCAGCAGTACTGGGGTAGCAGCAGTACTGGGGTAGCAGCAGTACTGAGGTAGTAGCAGTACTGAGGTAGCAGCAGTACTGAGGTAGCAGCAGTACTGGGGTAGCAGCAGTACTGGGGTAGCAGCAGTACTGTGGTAGCAGCAGTACTGGGGAAGCAGCAGTACTGGGGTAGCAGCAGAACTGGGGTAGCAGCAGTACTGGGGTGGCAGCAGTACTGAGGTAGTACTGGGGTAGCAGCAGTACTGAGGTAGTACTGGGGTAGCAGCAGTACTGAGGTAGTACTGGGGAAGCAGCAGTATTGGGGAAGCAGCAGTACTGGGGTAGCAGCAGTACTGGGGTAGCAGCAGTACTGAGGTAGCAGCAGTACTGGGGTAGCAGCAGTACTGGGGTAGCAGCAGTACTGGGGTAGCAGCAGTACTGGGGAAGCAGCAGTACTGGGGAAGCAGCAGTACTGGGGTAGCAGCAGTACTGAGGTAGCAGCAGTACTGAGATAGCAGCAGTACTGAGGTAGCAGCAGTACTGGGGTAGCAGCAGTACTGAGGTAGCAGCAGTACTGAGGTAGCAGCAGTACTGCGGAAGCAGCAGTACTGAGGTAGCAGCAGTACTGGGGAAGCAGCAGTACTGGCGTAGCAGCAGTACTGAGGTAGCAGCAGTACTGAGGTAGCAGCAGTACTGGGGTAGCAGCAGTACTGGGGTAGCAGCAGTACTGGGGTAGCAGCAGTACTGGGGTAGCAGCAGTACTGTGGTAGCAGCAGTACTGGGGAAGCAGCAGTAATGGGGTAGCAGCAGTACTGGGGTAGCAGCAGTACTGAGGTAGCAGCAGTACTGTGGTAGCAACAATACTGGGGAAGCAGCTGTATTGAGGTAGCAGCAGTACTGGGGTAGCAGCAGTACTGATTTAGCAACAATACTGGGGAAGCAGCTGTATTGAGGTAGCAGCAGTACTGGGGAAGCAGCAGTACTGGGGTAGCAGCAGTACTGGGATAGCAGCATTATTGAGGTAGCAGCAGTACTGGGGTAGCAGCAGTACTGGGGTAGCAGCAGTACTGAGGTAGTAGCAGTACTGAGGTAGCAGCAGTAATGGGGTAGCAGCAATACTGGGGAAGCAGCAGTATTGAGGTAGCAGCAGTACTGGGGTAGTAGCAGTACTGAGGTAGCAGCAGTACTGAGGTAGCAGCAGTACTGAGGTAGTAGCAGTACTGGGGTAGCAGCAGTACTGGGGTAGCAGCAGTACTGGGGTAGCAGCAGTACTGAGGTAGTAGCAGTACTGAGGTAGCAGCAGTACTGAGGTAGCAGCAATACTGGGGAAGCAGCAGTATTGAGGTAGCAGCAGTACTGGGGTAGCAGCAGTACTGGGGTAGCAGCAGTACTGTGGTAGCAGCAGTACTGGGGAAGCAGCAGTACTGGGGTAGCAGCAGTACTGGGGTAGCAGCAGTACTGGGGTAGCAGCAGTACTGAGGTAGTACTGGGGTAGCAGCAGTAGTGAGGTAGTACTGGGGTAGCAGCAGTACTGAGGTAGTACTGGGGAAGCAGCAGTACTGGGGAAGCAGCAGTACTGGGGTAGCAGCAGTACTGGGGTAGCAGCAGTACTGAGGTAGCAGCAGTACTGGGGTAGCAGCAGTACTGGGGTAGCAGCAGTACTGGGGTAGCAGCAGTACTGGGGAAGCAGCAGTACTGGGGAAGCAGCAGTACTGGTGTAGCAGCAGTACTGAGGTAGCAGCAGTACTGAGGTAGCAGCAGTACTGAGGTAGCAGCAGTACTGGGGTAGCAGCAGTACTGAGGTAGCAGCAGTACTGAGGTAGCAGCAGTACTGGGGAAGCAGCAGTACTGAGGTAGCAGGAGTACTGGGGAAGCAGCAGTACTGGGGTAGCAGCAGTACTGAGGTAGCAGCAGTACTGGGGAAGCAGCAGTACTGAGGTAGCAGCAGTACTGGGGTAGCAGCAGTACTGGGGTAGCAGCAGTACTGGGGTAGCAGCAGTACTGAGGTAGCAGCAGTACTGTGGTAGCAGCAGTACTGGGGAAGCAGCAGTACTGTGGTAGCAGCAGTACTGGGGTAGCAGCAGTACTGAGGTAGCAGCAGTACTGGGGAAGCAGCAGTACTGAGGTAGCAGCAGTACTGGGGAAGCAGCAGTACTGGGGTAGCAGTAGTACTGGGGAAGCAGCAGTACTGGGGTAGCAGCAGTACTGAGGTAGCAGCAGTACTGGGGAAGCAGCAGTACTGGGGTAGCAGCAGTACTGGGGAAGCAGCAGTACTGGGGAAGCAGCAGTACTGAGGTAGCAGCAGTACTGAGGTAGCAGCAGTACTGGGGTAGCAGCAGTACTGGGGAAGCAGCAGTACTGGGGTAGCAGCAGTACTGGGGAAGCAGCAGTACTGGGGAAGGAGCAGTACTGGGGAAGCAGCAGTACTGAGGTAGCAGCAGTACTGGGGAAGCAGCAGTACTGGGGTAGCAGCAGTACTGGGGAAGCAGCAGTACTGGGGTAGCAGCAGTACTGGGGAAGCAGCAGTACTGGGGTAGCAGCAGTACTGGGGAAGCAGCAGTACTGGGGAAGCAGCAGTACTGGGGTAGCAGCAGCACTGGGGAAGCAGCAGTACTGAGGTAGCAGCAGTACTGAAGTAGCAGCAGTACTGGGGTAGCAGCAGTACTGGGGTAGCAGCAGTACTGGGGAAGCAGCAGTACTGAGGTAGCAGCAGTACTGGGGTAGCAGCAGTACTGGGGAAGCAGCAGTACTGAGGTAGCAGCAGTACTGGGGTAGCAGCAGTACTGGGGTAACAGCAGTACTGAGGTAGCAGCAGTACTGAGGTAGCAGCAGTACTGGGGTAGCAGCAGTACTGGGGTAGCAGCAGTACTGGGGTAGCAGCAGTACTGAGGTAGCAGCAGTACTGGGGTAGCAGCAGTACTGGGGAAGCAGCAGTACTGGGGTAGCAGCAGTACTGGGGAAGCAGCAGTACTGGGGTAGCAGCAGTACTGAGGTAGCAGCAGTACTGAGGTAGCAGCAGTACTGGGGAAGCAGCAGTACTGGGGAAGCAGCAGTACTGGGGAAGCAGCAGTACTGGGGAAGCAGCAGTACTGGGGTAGCAGCAGTACTGAGGTAGCAGCAGTACTGAGGTAGCAGCAGTACTGGGGAAGCAGCAGTACTGGGGAAGCAGCAGTACTGGGGTAGCAGCAGTACTGAGGTAGCAGCAGTACTGGGGTAGCAGCAGTACTGAGGTAGCAGCAGTACTGAGGTAGCAGCAGTACTGGGGAAGCAGCAGTACTGGGGAAGCAGCAGTACTGGGGAAGCAGCAGTACTGGGGAAGCAGCAGTACTGGGGAAGCAGCAGTACTGGGGAAGCAGCAGTACTGAGGTAGCAGCAGTACTGGGGTAGCAGCAGTACTGAGGTAGCAGCAGTACTGGGGTAGCAGCAGTACTGGGGTAGCAGCAGTACTGAGGTAGCAGCAGTACTGGGGTAGCAGCAGTACTGGGGTAGCAGCAGTACTGGGGAAGCAGCAGTACTGGGGAAGCAGCAGTACTGAGGTAGCAGCAGTACTGGGGTAGCAGCAGTACTGAGGTAGCAGCAGTACTGGGGTAGCAGCAGTACTGGGGTAGCAGCAGTACTGGGGTAGCAGCAGTACTGAGGTAGCAGCAGTACTGAGGTAGCAGCAGTACTGGGGAAGCAGCAGTACTGGGGAAGCAGCAGTACTGGGGAAGCAGCAGTACTGGGGAAGCAGCAGTACTGAGGTAGCAGCAGTACTGGGGTAGCAGCAGTACTGAGGTAGCAGCAGTACTGGGGTAGCAGCAGTACTGGGGTAGCAGCAGTACTGAGGTAGCAGCAGTACTGGGGTAGCAGCAGTACTGGGGTAGCAGCAGTACTGGGGTAGCAGCAGTACTGAGGTAGCAGCAGTACTGAGGTAGCAGCAGTACTGGGGAAGCAGCAGTACTGGGGAAGCAGCAGTACTGGGGAAGCAGCAGTACTGGGGAAGCAGCAGTACTGAGGTAGCAGCAGTACTGGGGTAGCAGCAGTACTGAGGTAGCAGCAGTACTAGCAGCAGTACTGGGGTAGCAGCAGTACTGTGGTAGCAGCAGTACTGGGGTAGCAGCAGTACTGGGGTAGCAGCAGTACTGGGGAAGCAGCAGTACTGGGGTAGCAGCAGTACTGAGGTAGCAGCAGTACTGGGGTAGCAGCAGTACTGAGGTAGCAGCAGTACTGGGGTAGCAGCAGTACTGGGGTAGCAGCAGTACTGGGGTAGCAGCAGTACTGAGGTAATTTGGGTGCGTGGGGGGTGGGGGTGGTGCCAGAACATGTGTCTTCTGCTATATTTGGGAGGTGGGCGGTGCCATGTGGCACTGAGAGTCACCCAGGCACCTTTAACACACACACACACCTGCCACCACCATCTTTTCCTCTTCCTCGTATCACACTCATGGAGAAGTGCTGAACCCGTACGGGCCACACATTTACCCATTTTTCTAAAGTCCATTACAATTTGATCCAAGGAGAGTGGTAGCTCCAGTTTCTCGCTTTCTACTTCGAGATTTGTTTTGTGACTTGAGAACGACTCGCCAGATCGACTTCAAACTCGCAACACCGATTAGCAAACAATCTACTAAATTATTATAATCATTAATGGTTGACAAGATAGGATAAGATAGGATTTTTGCAGATTTTTGACCCAGGGTAGGTAGTGTGAGCCACCCAGAGTAGATAGTGTGAGCCACCCAGAGTAGATAGTGTTAGCCACCCAAGGTAGGGAGTGTTAGTCACCCAGGATAACCCAGGGTAGGAAATATTAGCCACCCAGAATAACCCAGGGTAGATAGTGTTAGCCACCCAAGGTAGGGAGTGTTAGCCACCCAGGATAACCCAGGGTAGGTAGTGTTAGCCCCCCAGGATAACCCAGGGTAGGAAATAGCCACCCAGGATAACCCAGGGTAGGTAGTGTTAGCCACCCAGAATAACACAGGGTAGCGAGTGTTAGTCACCCAGGATAACCCAGGGAAGGAAATATTAGCAACCCAGGATAACCCAGGGTAGGTAATATTAGCCACCCAGGGTAGGTAGTTTTAACTACCCCGGATAACGCAGGGTAGGGAGTGTTAGTCACCCAGGATAACCCAGGGTAGGAAATATTAGCCACCGAGGATAACCCAGGGTAGGGAGTGTTAGCCACCCAGAATAACCCAGGGTAGGGAGTGTTAGCCACCCAGGATAACCCAGGGTAGGGAGTGTTATTCACCCAGGATAACCCAGGGTAGGGAGTGTTAGCCACCCAGGATAACCCAGGGTAGGGAGTGTTAGCCACCCAGGATAACCCAGGGTAGGGAGTGTTAGCCACCCAGAATAACCCAGGGTAGGGAGTGTTAGCCACCTAGGATAACCCAGGGTAGGGAGTGTTAGCCACCCAGGATAACCCAGGGTAGGTAGTGTTAGCCACCCAGGATAATCCAGCGTAGAGTGAGTTAGCCACCCAGGATAACCCAGGGTAGGTAGTGTTAACCATCCAGGATAACCCAGGGTAGGTAGTGTTAGCTACCCAGAATAACACAGGGTAGGGAGTGTTACTCACCCAGGATAACCCAGGGTAGGAAATATTAGCCACCGAGGATAACCCAGGGTAGGTAGTGTTAGCTACCCAGAATAACACAGGGTAGGGAGTGTTACTCACCCAGGATAACCCAGGGTAGGAAATATTAGCCACCGAGGATAACCCAGGGTAGGGAGTGTTAGTCAGCCAGGATAACCCAGGGTAGAGTGTTAGTCACCCAGGATATCCCAGAGTAGGAAATATTAGCCACCCAGGATAACCCAGGGTAGGTAGTTAGCCACCCAGGATAATCCAGCGTAGAGTGAGTTAGCCACCCAGGAAAACCCAGCGTAGAGTTAGCCACCCAGGATAACCAAGGGTACGTAGTGTTAACCATCCAGGATAACCCAGGGTAGGTAGTGTTAGCCACCCAGAATAACCCAGGGTAGGAAATATTAGCCACCCAGAATAACCCAGGGTAAAGAGTGTTAGTCAGCCAGGATAACCCAGGGTAGGAAATATTAGCCACCCAGAATATCCCAGGGTAGGAAATATTAGCCACCCAGGATAACCCAGGGTAAAGAGTGTTAGTCAGCCAGGATAACCCAGGGTAGGAAATATTAGCCACCCAGGATAACCCAGAGTAGGAAACATTAGGCACCCAGGATAACCCAGGGTACGTAGTGTTTACCAACCAGAGTAGGGAGTGTTAGCCACCCAGGGGAGGTAATGTTAGCCACCCAGGATAACCCAGGGTACGTAGTGTTTACCAACCAGAGTAGGGAGTGTTAGCCACCCAGGGTAGGTAATGTTAGCCACCCAGGATAACCCAGGGTAGGTAGTGTTTACCAACCAGAGTAGGGAGTGTTAGCCACTCAGGATAACCCAGGGTAGGGAGTGTTAGCCACTCAGGATAACCCAGGGTAGGGAGTGTTAGCCACTCAGGATAACCCAGGGTAGGGAGTGTTAGCCACTCAGGATAACCCAGGGTAGGGAGTGTTAGTCACTCAGGATAACCCAGGGTAGGGAGTATTAGCCACTCAGGATAACCCAGGGTAGGGAGTGTTAGCCACTCAGGATAACCCAGGGTAGGGAGTGTTAGCCACTCAGGATAACCCAGGGTAGGGAGTGTTAGCCACTCAGGATAACCCAGGGTAGGGAGTGTTAGCCACTCAGGATAACCCAGGGTAGGGAGTATTAGCCACTCAGGATAACCCAGGGTAGGGAGTATTAGCCACTCAGGATAACCCAGGGTAGGGAGTGTTAGCCACTCAGGATAACCCAGGGTAGGGAGTATTAGCCACTCAGGATAACCCAGGGTAGGGAGTATTAGCCACTCAGGATAACCCAGGGTAGGTAGTGGTAGCCACCCAGGATAACCCGGAGTAGGGAGTGTGAGTCACCCAGGATAACCCAGGGTAGGTAGCGTTAGCCACCCAGGATAACCCGGAGTAGGGAGTGTGAGCCACCCAGGATAACCCAGGGTAGGTAGCGTTAGCCACCCAGGATAACCCAGGGTAGGTAGCGTTAGCCACCCAGGATAACCCAGGGTAGGTAGCGTTAGCCACCCAGGATAACCCAGGGTAGGTAGCGTTAGCCACCCAGGATAACCCAGGGTAGGTAGCGTTAGCCACCCAGGATAACCCAGGGTAGGTAGCGTTAGCCACCCAGGATAACCCAGGGTAGGTAGCGTTAGCCACCCAGGATAACCCAGGGTAGGTAGCGTTAGCCACCCAGGATAACCCAGGGTAGGTAGCGTTAGCCACCCAGGATAACCCAGGGTAGGTAGCGTTAGCCACCCAGGATAACCCAGGGTAGGTAGCGTTAGCCACCCAGGATAACCCAGGGTAGGTAGCGTTAGCCACCCAGGATAACCCAGGGTAGGTAGCGTTAGCCACCCAGGATAACCCAGGGTAGGTAGCGTTAGCCACCCAGGATAACCCAGGGTAGGTAGCGTTAGCCACCCAGGATAACCCAGGGTAGGTAGCGTTAGCCACCCAGGATAACCCAGGGTAGGTAGCGTTAGCCACCCAGGATAACCCAGGGTAGGTAGCGTTAGCCACCCAGGATAACCCAGGGTAGGTAGCGTTAGTCACCCAGGATAACCCAGGGTAGGTAGCGTTAGCCACCCAGGATAACCCAGGGTAGGTAGCGTTAGTCACCCAGGATAACCCAGGGTAGGTAGCGTTAGTCACCCAGGATAACCCAGGGTAGGTAGCGTTAGCCACCCAGGATAACCCAGGGTAGGTAGCGTTAGCCACCCAGGATAACCCAGGGTAGGTAGCGTTAGTCGCCCAGGATAACCCAGGGTAGGTAGCGTTAGTCACCCAGGATAACCCAGGGTAGGTAGCGTTAGCCACCCAGGATAACCCAGGGTAGGTAGCGTTAGCCACCCAGGATAACCCAGGGTAGGTAGCGTTAGCCACCCAGGATAACCCAGGGTAGGTAGCGTTAGTCACCCAGGATAACCCAGGGTAGGTAGCGTTAGCCACCCAGGATAACCCAGGGTAGGTAGCGTTAGTCACCCAGGATAACCCAGGGTAGGTAGCGTTAGCCACCCAGGATAACCCAGGGTAGGTAGCGTTAGCCACCCAGGATAACCCAGGGTAGGTAGCGTTAGCCACCCAGGATAACCCAGGGTAGGTAGGGTTAGCCACCCAGGGTAACCCAGGGTAGGTAGCGTTAGCCACCCAGGATAACCCAGAGTAGGAAACATTAGGCACCCAGGATAACCCAGGGTACGTAGTGTTTACCAACCAGAGTAGGGAGTGTTAGCCACCCAGGGGAGGTAATGTTAGCCACCCAGGATAACCCAGGGTACGTAGTGTTTACCAACCAGAGTAGGGAGTGTTAGCCACCCAGGGTAGGTAATGTTAGCCACCCAGGATAACCCAGGGTAGGGAGTGTTAGCCACTCAGGATAACCCAGGGTAGGGAGTATTAGCCACTCAGGATAACCCAGGGTAGGGAGTATTAGCCACTCAGGATAACCCAGGGTAGGGAGTGTTAGTCACTCAGGATAACCCAGGGTAGGGAGTATTAGCCACTCAGGATAACCCAGGGTAGGGAGTGTTAGCCACTCAGGATAACCCAGGGTAGGGAGTGTTAGCCACTCAGGATAACCCAGGGTAGGGAGTGTTAGCCACTCAGGATAACCCAGGGTAGGGAGTGTTAGCCACTCAGGATAACCCAGGGTAGGGAGTGTTAGCCACTCAGGATAACCCAGGGTAGGGAGTGTTAGCCACTCAGGATAACCCAGGGTAGGGAGTGTTAGCCACTCAGGATAACCCAGGGTAGGGAGTTTTAGCCACTCAGGATAACCCAGGGTAGGGAGTCTGAGCCACTCAGGATAACCCAGGGTAGGTAGTGGTAGCCACCCAGGATAACCCGGAGTAGGGAGTGTGAGCCACCCAGGATAACCCAGGGTAGGTAGCGTTAGCCACCCAGGATAACCCAGGGTAGGTAGCGTTAGCCACCCAGGATAACCCAGGGTAGGTAGCGTTAGCCACCCAGGATAACCCAGGGTAGGTAGCGTTAGCCACCCAGGATAACCCAGGGTAGGTAGCGTTAGCCACCCAGGATAACCCAGGGTAGGTAGCGTTAGCCACCCAGGATAACCCAGGGTAGGTAGCGTTAGCCACCCAGGATAACCCAGGGTAGGTAGCGTTAGCCACCCAGGATAACCCAGGGTAGGTAGCGTTAGCCACCCAGGATAACCCAGGGTAGGTAGCGTTAGCCACCCAGGATAACCCAGGGTAGGTAGCGTTAGTCACCCAGGATAACCCAGGGTAGGTAGCGTTAGCCACCCAAGATAACCCAGGGTAGGTAGCGTTAGCCACCCAGGATAACCCAGGGTAGGTAGCGTTAGCCACCCAGGATAACCCAGGGTAGGTAGCGTTAGCCACCCAGGATAACCCAGGGTAGGTAGCGTTAGCCACCCAGGATAACCCAGGGTAGGTAGCGTTAGTCACCCAGGATAACCCAGGGTAGGTAGCGTTAGCCACCCAGGATAACCCAGGGTAGGTAGCGTTAGTCACCCAGGATAACCCAGGGTAGGTAGCGTTAGCCACCCAGGATAACCCAGGGTAGGTAGCGTTAGTCACCCAGGATAACCCAGGGTAGGTAGCGTTAGTCACCCAGGATAACCCAGGGTAGGTAGCGTTAGCCACCCAGGATAACCCAGGGTAGGTAGCGTTAGCCACCCAGGATAACCCAGGGTAGGTAGCGTTAGTCGCCCAGGATAACCCAGGGTAGGTAGCGTTAGTCACCCAGGATAACCCAGGGTAGGTAGCGTTAGCCACCCAGGATAACCCAGGGTAGGTAGCGTTAGCCACCCAGGATAACCCAGGGTAGGTAGCGTTAGCCACCCAGGATAACCCAGGGTAGGTAGCGTTAGTCACCCAGGATAACCCAGGGTAGGTAGCGTTAGCCACCCAGGATAACCCAGGGTAGGTAGCGTTAGTCACCCAGGATAACCCAGGGTAGGTAGCGTTAGCCACCCAGGATAACCCAGGGTAGGTAGCGTTAGCCACCCAGGATAACCCAGGGTAGGTAGCGTTAGCCACCCAGGATAACCCAGGGTAGGTAGCGTTAGCCACCCAGGATAACCCAGGGTAGGTAGCGTTAGCCACCCAGGATAACCCAGGGTAGGTAGCGTTAGTCACCCAGGATAACCCAGGGTAGGTAGCGTTAGCCACCCAGGATAACCCAGGGTAGGTAGCGTTAGTCACCCAGGATAACCCAGGGTAGGTAGCGTTAGCCACCCAGGATAACCCAGGGTAGGTAGCGTTAGTCACCCAGGATAACCCAGGGTAGGTAGCGTTAGTCACCCAGGATAACCCAGGGTAGGTAGCGTTAGCCACCCAGGATAACCCAGGGTAGGTAGCGTTAGCCACCCAGGATAACCCAGGGTAGGTAGCGTTAGTCACCCAGGATAACCCAGGGTAGGTAGCGTTAGTCACCCAGGATAACCCAGGGTAGGTAGCGTTAGCCACCCAGGATAACCCAGGGTAGGTAGCGTTAGCCACCCAGGATAACCCAGGGTAGGTAGCGT
>NC_091377.1:14669358-14671858 GCF_038502225.1 Cherax quadricarinatus | reverse complement strand
CATCCCAACACACACTACAATCCATACCCACAGCCTCCACCCAACACCGAGCTATAGAATCCCACAGTATGCCACCAGGTCTCCCACCCTCACAGGCCCCCCAAATCACAGTGTTGGAAAGGAAACTGAAGGTATGGTACACAAACGCTGATGGAATAACAAATAAGTGGGAGGAGTGGCATGAAAGAGTCAAAGAAGCATCACCGGACATCATAGCTCTCACAGAAACCAAGCTTACAGGTATGATAACAGATGCCATCTTTCCAACGGGATACCAAATCCTGAGGAAAGACAGAGGGAACAGGGGGGGTGGAGGAGTGGCGTTGCTGATCAAAAATCGCTGGAATTTTGATGAGCTGGAGAGAGGAGACAGCGGAGAAGAAAGTGATTACATAGTGGGAACACTTCACTCTGGAGGTCCCAAGGTGGTAATAGCAGTGATGTATAACCCACCACAGAACAGCAGGAGGCCAAGGCAAGAGTACGACGAGAGCAATAGAGCGATGGCTGACACACTGGCTAGAGTGGCCAGAAGAGCTCATGCATGCAGGGCAAAGCTCCTGATCATGGGTGACTTTAACCACAAGGAGATCGATTGGGAGAACTTGGACCCACATGGGGGCCAAGATACATGGAGGGCTAAGATGATGGAGGTGGTACTGGAAAACTTCATGTGCCAACACGTAAGGGACACTACAAGAGAGAGAGAGGAGAGGATGAACCAGCAAGGCTGGACTTAGTATTCACCTTGAGTAGTGCAGATATCGAGGACATCACATATGAAAGACCCCTTGGGGCCAGTGACCATGTGGTTTTAAGCTTCGAATACACAGTAGAGCTACAAGTGGAGGGAGAAGCAGGAAGGCCAGGACGAATGAAGCCAAACTACAAGAAAGGGGACTACACAGGAATGAGGAACTACCTGAACGGGGTTCAGTGGGACAGAGAACTGGCAGGGAAGCCAGTTAATGAGATGATGGAATATGTAGCAACAAAATGCAAGGAGGCTGAGGAGAGGTTTGTACCCAAGGGTAACAGGATTAATGAAAAAGCCAGGATGAGCCCATGGTTTACCCAAAGGTGCAGGGAGGCAAAAACCAAGTGTGCTAGGGAATGGAAGAAATATAGAAGGCAAAGGACCCAGGAGAATAAGGAGAACAGTCGTAGAGCCAGAAACGAATATGCACAGATAAGAAGGGAGGCCCAAAGACAATATGAAAATGACATAGCAGCGAAAGCCAAATCTGACCCGAAACTGTTGTACAGCCACATCAGGAGGAAAACAACAGTCAAGGACCAGGTAATCAGGCTAAGGAAGGAAGGAGGAGAGACAACAAGAAATGACCGTGAAGTATGTGAAGAACTCAACAAGAGATTCAAAGAAGTGTTCACAGAGGAGACAGAAGGGACTCCAGAAAGACGGAGAGGTGGGGCACACCACCAAGTGCTGGACACAGTGCACACAACCGAGGAAGAAGTGAAGAGGCTTCTGAGTGAGCTAGATACCTCAAAGGCAATGGGGCCAGATAACATCTCCCCATGGGTATTGAGAGAGGGAGCAGAGGCGCTATGTGTACCCCTAACAACAATATTCAATACATCTATCGAAACAGGGAGATTGCCTGAGGCATGGAAGACAGCAAATGTAGTCCCAATCTTTAAAAAAGGAGACAGACATGAAGCATTAAACTACAGACCAGTGTCACTGACATGTATAGTATGCAAAATCATGGAGAAGATTATCAGGAGAAGAGTGGTGGAACACCTAGAAAGGAATGATCTCATCAACAGCAGCCAACATGGTTTCAGGGACGGGAAATCCTGTGTCACAAACCTACTGGAGTTCTATGACATGGTGACACCAATAAGACAAGAGAGAGAGGGGTGGGTGGATTGCATTTTCTTGGACTGCAAGAAGGCGTTTGACACAGTTCCACACAAGAGACTGGTGCAAAAACTGGAGGACCAAGCAGGGATAACAGGGAAGGCACTACAATGGATCAGGGAATACTTGTCAGGAAGACAGCAGCCAGTCATGGTACGTGGCGAGGTGTCAGAGTGGGCACCTGTGACCAGCGGGGTCCCACAGGGGTCAGTCCTAGGACCAGTGCTGTTTCTGGTATTTGTGAACGACATGACGGAAGGAATAGACTCTGAGGTGTCCCTGTTTGCAGATGACGTGAAGTTGATGAGAAGAATTCACTCGATCGAAGACCAGGCAGAACTACAAAGGGATCTGGACAGGCTGCAGACCTGGTCCAGCAATTGGCTCCTGGAGTTCAATCCCACCAAGTGCAAAGTCATGAAGATTGGGGAAGGGCAAAGAAGGCCGCAGACGGAGTACAGTCTAGGGGGTCAGAGACTACAAACCTCACTCAAGGAAAAAGATCTTGGGGTGAGTATAACACCAGGCACATCTCCTGAAGCGCACATCAACCAAATAACTGCTGCAGCATATGGGCGCCTAGCAAACCTCAAAACAGCATTCCGACATCTTAAT